>NW_015386515.1:1167771-1194640 GCF_001527695.2 Protobothrops mucrosquamatus | reverse complement strand
TCTCGCCTACATCGTCCATATAGGACGACTCGGGAACTCAACTCCTACCCCGGGCAGCTCACCTATCCCCTTATGCCCAGGGGAAAGGTATCAAGCCGTTTGACAGCTGATGCTAGCTGTCAAACCGGCTTTTACGCAAAACAGGCGGGAGGCAGCAAACAGCTGCGACCGACGAAATCGCCTGCCACCGGAAGTCCACAATTTTATAACTGTAGGACCAGTTTGGAAAATTGGGGAAGCAGTTTCTCCCAAAACATGATTAGGGTGATGAGACTTCAAAGGAGATATTTCCCTCAGATGGAAAGAAAGCCTGGAGATATTTTCTAAAATAAAATTAAAGGCTATGAGGATGTTTATCCTATTTAATTTGTGGTGGGAAGGGAGGGATGAACTTTTATGGTATAAAGTTTTATTGTTCCATAATTGAATAAAAAAGAGTAATCATGCTATCGTGAATAATATGCAGTCTAGGATTGTTGATTAGTTTATCATGTAGTTTTACTTGTTCAATAACTATCTTTAATTTTGCCTTGAATTTATGATAACTGAATGCAGTCAGTTGAATATTAACTGACACTGGAGAGATATTTTGCTGTTCTTCCAGATAGCCTTGAGTTGGAAAAGAAGATTCTTCTCCTAATTCTTAGAAAATGACTTTGCTTGTTCCCAAGAGCTGGCCCAGCACCTTTGCTGACTGATCAAAGCTATCCTCAGATCTTGGTATGGGAATAAATTGTTGGTTGAATTTTATTAATGGCAACTGGGAAGTCCCCTCCATTTCCAAAAACAGGCTAATTTAGGGAACCCATGACGAGCTGTGCCATACATCCAGTTTCAACATCTTGCTGGTGATTCCTATTGTTCTGCTTTGCCCCTCTTGAGTAATAGTCAGATTGGGGCTGCTGATTCTCAAAGCACAAAATTAGTCTCTGGAAAAGCTCATCCATGCCTAAAGCTCATGGCTAATGGAGAGAGAAAGGAAAAGAAAGAGAAAGAGGAAATCTGTCTTTCCCATTCAAAATTAGACATTCAGTCCGAACCTTATTAGCAGGAGCATCAGCTGAGATGGGACGGAGCCATTTCAGCATCGGATAGCATCAACCTGAGATGCTAACTGATGAATATCTGAAGGATCCTGCTAGAATGCCTTTGCCTCACCATGAGACAAGAGCCCCAAGGGTTCTCAGAGGCCCCATTTCTTTGCAGTTTTCCCATATAAAGGCTGAAAATGTGCAGCCCTTGGCTTAAGGCAAACATGTTTATAAAAGTACTGTGGAAACTGGCATTCATGAAGGCCGGCGCACTCCTCCCTGCTCCCCCTCCTTCATTCCAGCCTGCACAGCCTCTCCGGCCCACTGGTCTTTGCTTCTGATTGTTACTAGATTTATGGATAGCCAAGGGAGGGAAAATATAGAAAAGCCAATGCAAGTGAGGAAGGATACGGGACTTATAAGGCAAGTAAAAAGCAGGACTGAAGCTGCTACAGCCAGACATTTGGCTTGTTAGCTATAGTGCTGCTAATATAAATTAAAGACACACTGCTCACCCTCTTTCAGCTTCATGCTAGATTTGCAGAATTAAAAAAAAAAATCAGTAGCCGTGTTTGGGGTGAATTAGTTTTCAGCTAGAGCAGCAGGCATACAGCCAAGACAATCTTTGTTTATCCATTCTTATCATAACATTAGGGCAGCATACTTCACTTTTGCATGATAGAAAAGTTATGAGAGAGAGGACTAAGAACCAGAATATCTGAATTCTGTTCCTTTTTCAGTTCTGGGTCCAGTAATGGAGAATCATGATTGTAGCAAAGCTACCAGGTCTGGACTGCAAAACTAAGGACAACTCTGTTCTGTGCCACTGGTTCAACAAAAGACATTTCTCCCTCTTGAACTAGGCATTAACTTGCTGGAGAGAAATTGATATTGTAATATACTTTTATTTTACCTGTCCCTTCCTTACAACTGGTGCTAATTACTATTTCTGTTGCAATCTCATCATTGCTTGGAATTTTGCAGTCCAGTTTCCCTAACTCTTGAGGTAAGTGGGTTGTTACTACATGAGGCAGTTTGCAGAATGTTAAAGTGGTCAGGGAGCATTTGGGGAAAAAACAGTTTCCACCCATGGGGGCTACAATTTTGCAATTTTTGGAATGGCTATTCAGCAGATCTTGGCTCAATTGCAAAACAAAGCAAATATAATTTGGTTCTTTCTTTTTAAATTTTCTCCTTGTTATAGTAAGAACAAGAATGCATCTACAGTAGATGCTGGACTTTTTTGTGACTAATTGCTAATTGGCAGAAACTTCTGTCCATCTCTGTAGGATGACTAACAGTACAATTATAATAAGAAACTCCTGTACTAATTCCTGTACTAGAAAAACGTTTTGCACTGTTTTGTTAAATTTATGTCCCTTCCCTTTCTCTAAAATTTAAATATTGCTTGTTTAATACCAGTTAATTTAGATTTTAACTGCAGTCTATATAGCCTGGTCACCAGCAAGACATTATTCTAGTTACTAATGACAAAGAAACAAGTAGAGACAAATTTAGAGATACACTATTTATAGGACAGATGCCTCTGCTAATAATGGGCATTGTTGATAGTAACATGTAATTAGCTGAATTTGAATAGTTTAAAGTAAATATTTTAAGCACAGCATTCTATTATTAAAAAGTATTCAAAAAGAGAAAGGTTGTCAGAGTACATTTAAGGAACAAAAGCTGATAAATATCCCTTAAAAGTTGATTTTATGCAGTGGTGCCTCATGGCAGAACTAAATTGGTTTAATAGATAGGTGAACTCTTGTCAATTGAATTGTAATACACAATTGTGTCGAACTATAGAATAGGACTGTGAAAACAGCATAATAAGATTGCTTGTATCATGGTCTACAACAGTGTTTCTCAACAGGCATTTTTAAAATGTGTGGACTTCAACTCCCACGCTGGCTGGAAAATTCTGGGAGTTGAAGCTCACACTTCTTAAAGTTGTCAAGGTTGAGAGCATTATCCTAGACATGCAGAAGACCAGGCTCAAATAAGCATCCAATTAGGTTATAAACACCAGTAAGGAATGGTTTTTATATGGAGAATTAAAAGTTGTCCTCTGATATTAGATGCAGTCAATATAAAATCTTAATTATGTCAGAAGGATAATGGAAAATTCTTAGCCAATTTGTTCCAATTTGTAAGAGATCACATATTATTTGAACTGACTGACAAATTATTTGGTTTGTAGTATATCCAAGTCTGAATATTGGAATGTAATTATTGATCTCTCAACAATAAGGTATGACACCAAGATCTCTCTCACAGTTATTATTGTTGAGCCTAGTGCTGCTTATTCTATATCTGTACGGTCCTGTACTTAGGCAGGTTTTTCCTCCTTCAGTGCAGGATCTTACTTTTCTCACCACTGAATGGCATCTTATGGGATACAGCCCAATGTTCAAGTCTGTTGAGATCCTTCTGAATCATGAGTCTATTTTCCAAATTGTTGATGTCTGAAAGTTTGATGAGTTCCCCGTCTATTCCCCTCATCTAAATCATTTATGAAGATATTGAAGAGCACTGGACCCCAGGCAGAACCTTGAGGTTCATTCATTCTAACCTTTCTCTATCCATTGCAGGATGAAGGCCTCTTCCACATGTTTCCAACCAATACAGTCTTGAGCTTTCTTTTGCCAGTTGATCCCGCAATACTTGCTGATGTTGTCAATTCACCTTGTTTTAGGTCTCTTTTATGGATGCTTTTTATCAAGTGGGATCCATTCAATGACTGCCTTGGTCCACCTATTATCAGTTCTTTCTATGTGACCCGCCCATTTCCAATTCTTTTTCTATCCCACATTATTCTAGCTGAAACAATCATTAGTGTTCATTTGGGGGGGGGATTGGGGAGGAATAGTAAAATAAAGGCACAATACAGAATCCCATCCTTTTTTCCTGAAAGGACCAAGAGAGAAACATTTTTTCACTGAATCATAGGCATGGAGCTACTATATGTGAGCTGCAAAAATCTAGATGACTATTAGTTGACAGGAAAGCACAATCATTTTCTGAGTCTCTTTGGCATCATTGCTTCATTGTCTGGATATTTGTGGCCCAGATATGTAGTCCTGAAGCTTTACAGGTACAGGTAATCCTTGACATACAACCACAGCTGAGACCAAAAAATGTGTTGCTAAGCAAGACAGTTGTTAAGTGAGTTTTGCTTAATTTTATGACCTTTCTTGCTGAAGTTGTTAAGTGAACAACTGCAGTTGTTAAGTTAGTAATATGGTTGTTAAGTGAATCTGGCTTCACTTTGCTATTTATTGACTGCCTAGAAAGTCACAAAAGGTGATCACATGGCCTTGGGCCACTGCAACCATCATAAATACATGCCAATTGCTAAGCATCCAAATTTTGATATCTTACTGGGTTTTGGTACCATCGATCATGGTATAGTCTGGAATGACTACAGAAGTTGGGAACTGGGGAAACCATTTTACAAGGTGAGGGTTCCTTAGTGCTTCCTGAGCTTTTCTTGAAGACATTTCATTATCCAAACTAGGTGATGTCATCAGTGCACTCATTTTAACCCTGAGATACACACATTTTCCTTAATTGATTTTACAAGGTCTCTTACTTCCAACCTGGCGAGGTGATATTGTCAAGGACCTATCCAAGTGCCTGCAAGCTCTGGGTCTGGATGAAGAGACACCAATATTGACTTAATCTTACCAAGACAAAGTGACTCTGAATATTAGTACACACACACATCTCCCAGATCTGGGGATTTTCCATTTTTAATCTTAGATGATGATATACTTCCCCATCAGAATCAGAATAGAGCTGGAAGGGACCATGGAGGTCTTCTAGTCCGACCCCTTACTCAAACAGTAGACCCTATATTCTATTTCAGACAAGTGACTATCCAATCTCTTCTTAAAAACCTCCAGTGATGAAACACCCACAATTTCCGACAACAAGGTGTTCCACTGGTTAATTGTCCTCACTGTTAGGAAGTTTCTTCTTAGTTCCAGGTTGCTTCTCTCCTTGATTAGTTTCCGTCCATTGTTTCGTGTCCTACCCTCTGTTGCTTTGGAAAATAAGTTGACCCCCTCCTCCTTGTGGCAGCCCGTCAAATGCTATCATGCTATCATGTCCCCCCAGTCCTTCTTTTCTCTAGACTAGCCAAACCCAAATCCTGCAGCCATTCCTCATATGTGTCAGAATCCAATTATATTTCATTTCTAGTTATCGACTATGGAAAACCCCATTTCTGCCTTCTCTGGATTCTGTCATAGTACGAAGGGGAAGGGGGATGAGCAAAGGGGTTTTATGGCTCTCACTTCCTTCATTAAAACTTCAAAGGGACTGAATGTGGATCTCACCAAGAGGACTGACCATAACAATATGCCATCACCTTTCATCTATTACTCTCTGAAGTCTCCCTTCTGCCGACCGTGAGGAAAAGGGGGTGGAAATGTAATGCCTGGGATTGTCGCTGGAAGGACGGTGGGGTGGGGGCTGCTTGGGAACACTTAAAACCTTGAATGGTAGGGATTGGCCCCTCAGATCCTGTCTAGAACGCCTGCAACCATCTTCTCTTAATAAAGATGCCTGTTGGAAGAAATATTCCAAGAGTTCTGTCTTCTTAAGATGTAAAGTGGGGTGGGTCCTTACATTAGACAGGATCTGCAGAATTAGTCCACCTGGAAGGGAGAACCTTGCTGGGGGACTTTGCAAAAATTACCATGTCAGACGACAGAGCAGGGAAGGGAGAAAACTCCCCAGAAAGGGAGCCGCTGCCCCAACTGAAACCCTGCCAGATGTCGGGATCTGAGAGGTTAGATTCCTCAGGGGAAGAGGTGGTGGAGACACGGGACCACAAACCTCGGTGGTCAATGGGCGTTGGAAAGAAAGGCGAGTGGGAAAAGAAATCAAGAAAGGTGTCCCTGAGACGGGGGCCAACCAACCAGAATAGAAGCAGGAGATGGGGAAATCCCTGCACGCAAGTGAAGAGGAAGGGAGCTGGGCACCATACTCGGGCTGGATCCTAGAGAAAGCTATTGACCTGATGAAGAGAACACTCAGCTCTCTAGGAGAGGAGAATTCTGAGCCCTACGGCCTCACCAGCTTCTGGAGCCGCAACTGGAGAGACACCGAGGGGGAAGTGGAACCTGCAGCCCCAGGGACGTCTGCTGATCCAGTAGTCCCCACTCCCCGCCGACCCGCAGATGGCGATCTGGATGGAAGATACTACCACTGACAACGAAGGCAACAATCCATTCAAAGACTCCCACCGCTGGACGTGAGATTCAAGGGGGAGTTGACACGCTTGGGGTTTTTCCTAACCCAAGTCCTCAGCTACATGGAGGAATACGGGCGGCACATCCCCAGAGACAAAGCCCATATCCGGATCGTGCAATCTGCTCTGGACGGGCTGGCCGCAGATTGGGTGGTGAACTTGCACGACTCCAATGCCCCAGAGCTCAACAATTTCAACCGTTTCATGTCCTCTCTGAGAAGGCAATTTGAGGACCCCCTGGCTGATCACAAAGCCCATGAAAGGATAAAAATGATGAGGCAAGGCAAACGCCCGGTAGCCAAATATATGCAAGAATTCCGGGCCATTGCCAGCAAACTGAACTGGCCGGAAGACATCCTCCTTAGCCATTTCAAAGACGGACTAAACTACGACCTATATGACACTTGCCTGCTCCAAGGGGACCCACACCAACTTGATGAATGGTACGCTCTGGCAGAGGAAGCAGAGATCGACCTACTGAAGAGGCACCGTCGAAAACAATGGAGCCGCTCACCGCCTGAGTTGACACGTGAACCAGTGAAACCATCGGCTATGACCAAGAAGCAAATGGGGTGTTTCAAGTGCAGAGGAGAGGGGCATCGGGCTGTAGAATGCCGCTCAAAAGCCCCCCCAGCACAACCCAGACAGATCACCGGCCAGCAGATCCGGGAAGTCTCCAGCTAAGCCAAAAGAACCTGCCATGAGAGTGATGGAGGCTGTGGAATCCCCTACCTCTGTCCATCATGGGGAAAGAACTCCAGCCTACACCGCAGGGCCGGCGGACGCCTCCGACGACAGCTCGGAGGGCGAACCCCTGGTAAGTGGACCCATCACTCCCATCCTCAAGACAGTGACTATATTAATTCCCCCCATGCCCGAAGCTGTCAAGGTGAAAGCCTTAATAGACTCTGGCTGCATCTTCTGCCTCATTAGCCCGAGGCTAGTGGGGAATCTGGGCATTCCGTCGAGGAGACTGGAACAACCAATTTCATTTGGCCAGTTAGATGAGTTCATAGCAGGGGGGTGCCAGCTACCCTAGCCACTTTACCAATCCACCTCTCCCTGGGCAAACATGAGGAAGACATAACGTTTGTAGTGACCCCAGGCGTGGAATGCCCGATGATCCTAGGGATGGAATGGTTAAAGAAATGGAACCCCTGGGTGAATTGGAGGACGGCAGAAATCAATTTCCCGAAACGGGATCCTATGGACTTAAAATCCCAAGGGGAGCTACCAAAATTAAGAACAGAAAAAGCATCCATGGGAGAGGAAAAGGGACTACCAGGAATACCAGAGGAATACAGAGATCTTACTGAAGTTTTCAGTGAGGAGAGGGCAGATGAGCTCCCCCCCCACTGACCCATGGACTGTGCCATTGAATTCAAGCCTGGGGCAAAACTCCTGAAGCCCAGACTATACTCCATGAGCCCAAAGAAGAAGGAGGAAATGGAAAGATTCATAAAGAAAAACCTAGAAAGGGGGTTCATTGAACCAGCCAAGCCTAAAGTGGCCGTCCTGGTTCCTCTTTAGAGAGAAGAAGGATGGCTCTGTACGCTTACGCGTGGATTAAAGGCTCCTGAACACAATCAGTGAAAGCAATCTATACCCCCTGCCCCTCATGAAGGACATGTTGTCACACCTCTCGAAAGGGATTTTTTTTTTACTAAACTAGACCTAAGGGAAGTTTACTACCGCATGAGAATTAAGGAAGGGGATGAATGGAAGACCGCATTTAACTGCCCAATGGGGTGCTACCAATTCAAAATCTTGCCATTTGGATTACAAGGGGGGGGGGCTGCAGTATTTATGCAATTAATCAACGAGGTACTAAGGGAGCACCTATTTAAGGGGGTCCTGGTTTACTTAGGTGACATTCTTATTTTCACCGAATCAAAAGAGGAACACGTCAACCTAGTCAGAGCAGTTTTAAAGAAACTGCGAGCCGCCCACCTATATGCCAAACTATCAAAATGCGAATTCCACCTGGAAAGGATAGACTACCTAGGTTATCGCATATCCCCACAGGGCATTGAAATGTATCCAGAGAAGGTCAGAGCTGTATTAGAATGGGCACCACCCCGCACAAGAAAGCAAGTGCAAAGTTTCCTGGGCTTCGCAAACTTTTACCACCAATTCATCCCCTCATTTGCCCAGATAGCCCTGCCCCTCATGAACTTACTAAAAATGAAGGGAGCATCCTCAGTAAAACCTAGCCAGCCACTAAAATGGACAATGAAGTGCCAAGCGGCATTTGAGAGATTGAAGAGACTCTTTTCTGCCGAACCAGTACTGAGGCACCCAGACATGGATAAGCCCTTCGTAATACAGGTGGATGCAAGTGATGTGGCAGTGGGGGTTGTACTATTACAAGAAAACGATGAAGGGGTATTGCAACCCTGTGCGTATACATTCAAGAAACTCACCGAAACGGAACAGCGCTGGCCCATGTGGGAGAAAGAGGCATACAGGATACATTGGTCATTACTCACATGGCGCCAGTTCCTGGAAGGCAATAAAATCCCTTTCNCAGCATTTTCACCAATTCCACTTTACGCTCAAACATTTGCCGGGGGAAAAGAACTTCCTGGCAGATGCACTATCTCGCATGCCCCAATATAACAGCACGCGAGCCACCGACTCTAAACTGATGATGGTAGAATCACAACTGGCAGCACCAGTAACTACCAGAGCCCAAGCTAAATTAAAACCGCAGCTGGGTAGCCAAATGCTCAAGCATTTGCTGGGGGGAAAGAACTCGCATGCCGCAATAAAACAGCACGCGAGCCACCGACTCTAAAACGATGATGGTAGAATCACAACTGGTAGCGCCAGTAACCACCAGAGCCCAAGCTAAATTAAAACCACAACTGGGCAGCCAAACCGGAGTTGAATTCCGGAAAAGTTTGGAAACAGATGAATGGTTGCAGAAAAATAAACACATGTGCACAATGAAAGACGGGCTGCCTTGGGTGGGGGAAAGTTATATATACCAACAACCCAAAGAGTCACATTCATGCAGCTTTGCCACAACACAAAATCAGCAGGGCATTTTGGATTTGTAAAAACATTACACTTAATTAAACGGCAATTTTGGTGGCCATCCATGAAAAAGGACATAGAAAGTTACGTGGCCAGATGCCCAAAGTGTGCAACTGCAAAGAGGTTGCAAGGGAAATCGCCCAGACTGTTACAAACAATGGCAAATCCCTCAGCCCCCTGGAGGGAAATAGCCATGGATTTTATAGTGGAATTACCAGAAAGCAATAGGAATACTGTCGTCTGGACAGTCACGGACTTGTTTTCCAAACAGGTGCACTTTATCCCTTGCCAAAAGATTCCCACTGCAAAAGCCTTAGCGAAACTTTTCAGCCAGCGTATTTACAGATTGCATGGGGCACCCCAATGCATCATATCTGATAGGGGAGTGCAATTTATGTTTGCATTTTGGAAGGAATTTTTATCCCTCTTAGGGACCACTCAGGGACTGACATCTAGCCATCACCCTCAGTCGAATGGACAGACAGAACATTCTAACTCAGTACTTGAGCAATATTTAAGATGCTTTATTAATTTCCAGCAAACGAATTGGACGGACCTACTCCCTTTCGCAGAAGTTGCTTACAATAATGCAGTCCACTCCAGCACAGGTTACACTCCTTTTCAAATAGCTACTGGCCAAAGTTTCAACCCCATGCCAGAACTAACCCCAAACGAACTGGTGATCCCATCACTGAAAGAATGGATGGAACAATTACAAAACACTTGGCCAATAGTTAGAAAAGCACTAGATCAGTGGTTCTCAACCTTTTTAATGCCGCGACCCCAACCGGTCGTAAGTCGAGGACTAAACCGGTCGTAAGTCGAGGACTAAACCGGTCGTAAGTTGAGGACTACCCAACCGGTCGTAAGTCGAGGACTTTCCCTGCCCGGGAGCGCCGTGCATGTGTGGTTCCGCCCCCTGCGCCAGCCGAGGCGTAGCTGGCAAGCGGCAGAGACGGAGCAGGCCGACCACCAGCTGGCCCAGCCCAAGGGAGGTAAGGCACCCGCCGGAAAAGGGGAAAAAAATGGCAGACAAAAAAAAATGGTGGACAAAAAAATGGCGGGCAGCCTTGCTTGGCGACCCCCGTGAAATGGTCAATCGACCCCAAATGGGGTCCCGACCCACAGGTTGAGAACCACTGCACTAGATGAAGCTAGGCAGGCATACAAAGCACAAGCCAATAAAAAAAGGGTTGAGCCTACACCATTCATTATAGGAGAAATGGTGTACTTATCTACAAAATACCTAAAATCCCTACAACCCTGTAAAAAACTTGGACCAAAATATATAGGGCCTTTTCCAATTAAAAGAATCATAAACCCAGTAACAGTAGAATTAGAATTACCCCAAAATCTCAGGCAAATACACCCAATTTTTCATTGCAGTGTGCTGAAAAGAGAGCATCAGTCACCTTTACGGCCAAAAATCCCCCCCCACCTCCCATCATAGTGGAGGGCGAACAACACTTCGAGATAAAGGAAATCCTAGATTCTAGGAGATATCATGGAGCAACTCAGTACCTAGTAGCATGGAAATACCTCCCTGCCTCTCAAAACGAGTGGGTCCATAAACGTCATGTCAGAGCCCCAAAGCTATTAAAGAAGTTTCATTCAGAGTATCCTAACAAGCCAGACTAATTTTTATACCTGTTTTGTTTTCTTTTCAGGTGGATCTCTCTTATTTTTAAGGGGGCAGGATGTCAGAATCCAATTATATTTCATTTCTAGTTATCGACTATGGAAAACCCCATTTCTGCCCTTTCTGGATTCTGTCATACTACGAAGGGGAAGGGGGATGAGCAAAGGGTTTTATGGCTCTCACTTCCTTCATTAAAACTTCAAAGGGACTGAATGTGGATGTCACCAAGAGGACTGACCATAACAATATGGCCATCACCTTTCATCTATTACTCTCTGAAGTCTCCCTTCTGCCGGCCTTGAGGAAAAGGGTGTGGAAATGTAACGCCTGGGATTGTCGCTGGAAGGACGGTGGGGTGGGGGCTGCTTGGGAACACTTAAAACCTTGAATGGTAGGGGTTGGCCCCTCAGATCCTGTCTAGAACGCCTGCAACCATCTTCTCTTAATAAAGATGCCGGTTGGAAGAAATATTCCTAGAGTTCTGTCTTCTTAAGATGTAAAGTGGGGTGGGTCCTTACAATATATTTTAGTCTCCAGTAATCATCTTATTTGCTCTTCTTTGCACTTTTTCCAAAGTCTCAAATGTCTCAGACATGTCTTTTTACATGTTATATATTGATTAGTTGGATGTTAACTTTCTATTTATATTATATTATGTTTTTATTTTTTTATTTTTTGATAATGTGACTGCCCAAGTCATTTTGGAGTTGGGTGATGCCTATATCTAAATAATTAAAAACAAATAAACCTGAATCATAAGCAAATCTGCCCAAACCAATTCCCAAGCCCACTTTGCAGCATTTTTTAAAGGAAGCTACAATTTCAAATCCATTATTTCACATAAATTACCATGTTTTTCAAATACATACATGAAGGAAAGAATCCCAGTTAAGTACTTTATCTTTTGTTAGGCTCCAATGCCAGTTGTCAATGTCATTCAGCTTTCCAAATTATTTGGATGCTGTTCACTGGGAAACACAGCTGTGCAAGCAACAATGGAGTGAATAAGTCTTCAACTTGATGATTCCAATGAGAGCAAGAAATATTCCTTGTGAAACCTCACAGTTAATGTGTTGGACTGTCCCAATTGATGCTAAAAGAAAAAAAAACGGATGCACAGTGTCCATTTCTTGGTGTTTATTGAACGTACGTTGCCTTCCTGTTCCATATGAGAAAGCAGACAATACAGTTTACAAAACACAAACAGCATAAAAAATAAGGGTTATGCTTCTGAACAAAGAAGGATCAATCAGCAAAGTAAGATGAAAATATGAGTAGATGGTTCATGAACAAGTGGCCTTCCTTCCTTCCTTCCTTCCTTCCTTCCTTCCTTCCTTCCTTCCTTCCTTCCTTCCTTCCTTCCTTCCTCCCTCCCTCCCTCCCTCCCTCCCTCCCTCCCGATTGAGGAGAAAGTCAATAGAGAAAAGCTCTTCCTGTAAATCCAATTTTCATTACATTTCCCAGTAACGGAATGGTTACTACTATGTATAGCAGGCTTTCCCAAACTGTGGGAGGTACGTTTTTTTGGGAGGTACAAACAAATTACAGTGGAGAAGTGAAGAATGTTTTAATTATATTGTAGTAATCTACTTTTCACAAAGTTTTATTTTCTTGTTTTAATTGTTCATTTTTATTCATTTTGGTGTTTGATTTTTTTAGGGGAGATATGCACATTAAAATTAGACTTAAAGGGAGTTCTGGTAACAAAATGTTTGAGTACCCCTGCTCTAAAGAATAGATTTATTTCCTCACAACTTTATCTTTCCTCAGAATATACATATGTAAATTTTTATATTTTTTATTTCCTTAAAAAATCCTCTGCTGCATCTGTGATTTAGTAAATAAACACATCAAACCTATTACAGTACTCAAAAATTCCACCACCACTGA
This sequence comes from Protobothrops mucrosquamatus, assembly GCF_001527695.2. Taxonomy (NCBI): domain Eukaryota; kingdom Metazoa; phylum Chordata; class Lepidosauria; order Squamata; family Viperidae; genus Protobothrops; species Protobothrops mucrosquamatus. The sequence continues at coordinate 1,181,778 of NW_015386515.1, read as the reverse complement.
TGTAGGTGGCATAAAAATATACAGTGATAAATAGAATGTGACATTAAATATGCTTTAGTCCAGTTTGAAGAGAATGAAGAAAAAAAATTACATCAATGTGAAGTAATAGAGGATCATGACAATAGGCTGCATGCAGTTGTGATCCAAGGTGACATTGTGTGAGGGAAAGCTATGCTTCACAAGATTACAAAGCACTGGAAAATATTTAATAAGTAATAAGTGTCTTGTTCCAATCACTGATGCAATGAATCATAATCAGCTGCTGGAAGAAAGGCTTTCTGAGTCAAGCCAAGAGATTCCAGCTATAGTTAAAGTATGCTTAAAAATGTGTAGTATGTTACATTTTTTAAACATAAAAAATAGCAGGATTCTCTAGATGTATTATGTAGTTCATTGTTTTTTTTCCGTTGTTGTTGTTTCTTATCCTACTTTATGAATACATATCCAGATGCTTTTGGGAGGCCCACTTGAACTTCCCTATGACACAAACATGCCTCAGCAACCTCTTTTTTTTAACCATGTCCTCATGATATTGCTTTTATCTAATCACCATACTTGAAGCAGCCTTAAGTGATCTTTTGTTATACTGGTGGTAATGTTTTCCCCCATCTTCACCTGAGGGTGTTTTGGATATATTCTGTTAGCTAAAATGTGGGAGTATTTATTCTTTTAAATGATCTATATGGTTATATAGCCCAAAACAGTGCACAGAGTTAAAAACAGTTTAAACAATGCAAACCATAACATCTGAGGTGGCAAGCATCAATTCTAATTGGACAGTAAACAACATAAACCAGTTGAATTTGCTTAACTTCATAGCCCAAATTCCAGGAGCGGGAAGCCAAGTCTTTAATTCATTACAAAAGACTAAGAGGGCAAGACCCATTAGAGTCCATAGGTCTCTTGAGGGATGCTCTTCCACAAGGAATGGATTAGCTCGGCACTTATTGATCAGTTTAGGTAGTTCAGGCACACTGTTTCCTCTTGAATCCTTGGGCACTGCCTTCCAGAGGTTTTCCATTTTGGAAAGGAGGAAAATCCAAACTGGACTTAATCTCCATTCAAGTTTATGATGGTGAACTAAATATTTACCCAGGAGATCTAGATTGGCCTTAATAACAACAGATCAGTGGAGGTGAATAGGAGCTGTCTCTTTCTGAGCTGCCCAATTCTCCCTCCATCTGACAATTATTCTTTGGGCTGCTTTTCAGCCCAGTTTTAGCATTCTTCTGGAATAGCATTATACACATATGCAGCTGCTTTTGAACATGGGTACAGCATGTTCTAAGATAGCATTAAACCTGTGTTCAACAGGAGCCCAACTGTCAGCTAATATCAGTGGATAGTTAGGCTCCCTTTGAATATATCCACTGGAACAAAATCAGAACAAGTCTAGATAGATGGCTAAGCCCACCAGTCCAGCCACCTGTTCTGGCTCACTACCTCATCTTCCAGCAACATCTCACATTAAGGAGAGCGATTATAGGTATTTTCCACTTACAGATAATGTGTGAGGAGAGAGGAAGGAAATAAATCCAGCAAACAGTCCTCAATTGTGGTGAGTAAAGAGGATAGTCTTGAAAGGCATTCAGAAGATTTTCTACCAAGGCAATGATCAGAAAATGAGACTCAAGTACAGGACAAATAAGTGATTTATGAAAATGGTTCAGGCAGCCCTTCTTGGCCCCAATTCTCATGAAGAGGAAGGGAAGCAACAATACATAGGAACTGAGAGAAGTCGCTTCAGATTCATACTAAAGTTTTGATATGGCAGAAACAACAGAAATGCAGTCAAGCTACTTTGAAAGGGAATTCACTAAAACACCAAAAAACATGGTGTTGTGTGTTTTGTTTTAGCTAAGATTCCCCCTGTCACTTTCTAAAGTGATCATCATCCAAGCCTTGCCTCCAAAACTCTTTTCAAGGAAGAGACCTTTTAGAAAATCTGTGGCCAATGCCTGTGAACTGAGCCTGATGCTTTGTCTATCCAGAGTTTCCAAATCTTGGCCATTTGAAGATGGGTGGACCTCAACTCCCCTTGGCTGGCTGGGGAATTCTAGAAGTTAGTCCACACACCTTCAAGTGGCCAAGGTTACAAAATAATGATTTAATCTCACCTCACTCACTTCTGAAGCCTTCTCTGATTAAAAAGTCTAATTTTATTATACCACAGGCATCAGCAAGTACTTTCCTGAGTAATCAGCTTGAATTGAGGAAATTTTAGCTGCCTGGGTATAATTAGGGAGAAGAACTAGCTAGTGGCTACTAAATTCTATTTCCTGTTCATGCTAATTTCTTTAATCTCTTCACCCTTGAAATTTAGTTCCCACCCTTGTCTAGAGGATTCATGGCAGTAATTGTGGGTTTCATAACAAGTGTTTAGTTGAGGGTAAGTTGCCTCTTCCTATTTGACTTCTCTATTCTCATTAGGATAATTATAGCCTGCTACTTAAATTGTAAAGTATTTAGGACTACAAACTCAGACGGATCAGCAGCTGCTTGTTGCTGCTGGAGAAGAATGAAGAGTTAAACTTTTGAGTTTTACACGATAGTTTGCAAAAGCTACAAAAGGAAAGATGCCAGCTATCAGTGCCAAAATAACCCAAGTGACCCAAAATTCAGAGAAGACAAAGCAAAAAGAACTAGTGTAGAGTGAAGGAGGCTTGGCCAGACAGTGCTGCCCTCTGAGTGACTGGATTATGTTTTTCTAGCTCATTCTTTTGAGGTTTGGATGCATGAAAAGGAAAGCGAATGGTCTCGATGCTTTCTTTAGGGAAGCTACTACAAAGGAGGGAGGGGAGGGAATTGTGGAAGACAGGAGGGCTACATGGAAGCATGAAATAGAAATGGAGTAATACAGAAGTAGCGGAGCAGACAAGGCAGAACCAGCTGGGAGGGAGAAAGAACTGTGGGCAGGGAATGCTCTGCCAATCAGATCCATCAACATTTCCCCATTTCACACATGCTTGGGCTTCTGTAAATATTTAGAATCTCCATCCATCAGGAAATCAAGTCAACAACAAAACTGGATGCCCCCCAAGCCCCTCAAGGTGGAAAAAATGACACCATTGCTTCTTAATACCATCAGGCTGACATCAGCATCCTTGGCAGGTGGCGATTGGCCACACAGCCTGGCCAATGGAAGAACTCCTCCTCAGACAGAAGGAGGGGGAGAATGCCAGAGCAAAGAGTTTTTAAACTCTTGCAGGGAAAGCTCTGGAGAGTCAGACCTGACGTGCAACCAGGGAAGCAGAGAACCATACTGAGCAACACCACCACAGGCCCCCCGTCATGTCTGCAACACATTTCAACAGGGGCCCAGCCTATGGCATGTCAGCTGAAGTCAAGAATAAGGTAAGGGTAGCCAAGATGCTGGGTGTTTGTATGTGTGTGAGAGAGGAATTTTGAGAACCCTACTCCATGGAATGGTACTTTTTCAAGTTGGGGGTGGGACTGAATTGTAGGACTGAAGAAGTGCAGAGATCTTTTTGCCCCTATGAAAAATCCAGACATGAAGGGAGAGAAATGTGTTGCTTTGGTGCAGCTCCTCTCAAGCATTCCAAGCATTTCACAGTCATCCTCTCCTCACAGTCTCCATGTTTCAAACTAATGTTTTCCCGTATCCTAGTATCACAGGCAAGAGGTGGACTGAGGCTGGAAAAACTGTGGAATAAACTTTGGAGTAGGCATAGAGAGAATGAAATAGTGAAAAAAAATGTTAATACCAATGAGTTGCATTTTTACTAATCCTATTCTATGTATGATTATACCCATTTTACAGATACAAAACAATAGATATGATGCAACCTTTGGCCCTTAACAGTATAGAAAAAGAATTTTACACATGAGGCTTCTGATTCTCTATTTCATGTTATTTATAAGGTCTGTTCGTTGAACACTCAGAGGATGGCTTTTGGTCATATGAATAAACATTCCAGCCGTTGGAGGTTTATATTTGTGCTTTAACTATTAAGAAATGGCCATTGAATTCAACAAACCTCACTTCCAGACGAAGTCCAGGACTTTGCATCAATGCATGATTCCAATCCCTGGCCCAACATCATCCTACCCATGAGAGTTGTTCACTAATATGAGCAACATATTTAGATGGCACCAGGTTGGGGAATGCTGGGCACCTGTCACAACTACAGAAGCAGCTTAAAAGAACTGTTGCTCCAGAACCCTGAGGACAACCCTGATATTTGTTTACTACCCCAATAAATATTTCCCTTAGTTTTTATAGATTAATTCAAAATAAGTCAACTTTAGACTACAGTTTTGATTTCTTTGCTGTTGATCTTTTTATTCTTTCCAAAAATTAATTTCAGTATACTCAAGTTGGTATATATGGAATCCCAAGCAGTCTTTGCTATTATAATGCTTGCTTCCTACCTTAATGTATACATATACAGATTGCATACAGAGGTATTTTTTTGCCTCTGTCTCCACAACATCTCTTCCTACAGGCCTACATCACACCAGTTAATTTGGAGGTGAGATTTGAGAGAAGAGATCCAATAGGATTCACACTTCTCTTGCTGGAGTTGTTTAAACTATTAGGGATACTGCAGTAATAAATTCCTGCTATAATCAAGGGTTTGGACTAGATGATCCCCAAGATCCTTTCCAACTCTTATGTTATATGATTTTATGAACATGCTACTGTATTCCATAAGTCATGTATTCCACCCCATAGAGGCTGAGTAATTATGGCTTCGCATGTTGAGGGAACCCTGCTATTATTTGCATGAGGCCTTTCTTGCCTCAGACCTCAGAGAGCTGGGAAGATGGAGACAGAATGTTGGGCTTTCAATGGATTAACTACTGCACATAGAGTGCTTAAGGTGGATTAGCAAAATAGTGGGGAGTCCATGAAGCCATGAGGTGATGCAACTCCCATTTGCTATCAATGACTCTTCACTAAAGACATAGCGAGGCAGCCACTTCAGATTATTGATCTGAGGCGCCATTTGGAGGGTAGAATGGAAAACAGAACATATAGAGCTAATACTTGAATCATTGAGGGGGGAGGCAACCCTCTAATTTTTGTGGGATCCTTAGCTGCTATTTTAGGTGATTTCCAGAAGGGAAAACATATTTAAAATAAAAGAAACTGAGGGAATGGTGATGGCTGATTTGTTTATGTTCTCCCAGTGCCCTTTCCTCCCACCAGTACAAGTGCTGTATAATCACAATGAAGCGGAAAGATTCCCTGCAGAAAATCAACACTAGTCTTGTGTTCTTCCTTTCATTTTACAATTTGTGAGGGAAAACTTCATCAGGACTGTGAGGATTATGCCCAAGTTATTAACAGTAGTCAGGAAAGTGCCCTACATCTCTATCCTTAGAAACAGCTGTTAGATGCTTGGCAGGCCTTCAAGTGAGGACTTTGTTACCTTTTGCTGCTTCCTTGTCTGTGTCATGACCTTTTATTCTAAACCACATTGGGAGCAAGAGATGATGAATTATCGCAGGCTTTTTTCTTGTAACTTAGCCTGTTTGAATCTGTGTAGGGAGCACTCATCTATGGACCTCCCCGGATGTAAGAGCATCTGCCCAGCTCTGATCAGAGTATCCTTTGGATACTGTCCAGAGAGTCAATGAATTGCACATCAAGGGTCCTGGGTTTCAGACTTGGCATCTCCAATTGACTCCCTAATCAGTCAGGAACAACTCAGGAATGCACCCTATCATCCCCTGTGACTGAGCTAGATGGACCATGGCTTGGCTGGGGATAAGACAGCTTCCTAGCAGTTCCTCATCGATTAGAGAGAGCAGACCTCTGTGGATTCGCCAGGAGGCCCTGATTTCTCTCCTGGTGCCCTGCCTTTCTCATGAGGGCTGGTTCTAGCCAAAGACTAGTCTCTTCCCTCCCCCTCCACAGCTCCTCTCTGGTCTGCGTTCCCCACTGTCTTGCTGGAGTCTCGGCAGCAACAGACTCACCATATATGGTCAATTTTGGGGTTTCTTTGAAGGCTAGTTCTAAATAAGGGCATGGCTGGGCAGGGTGTACATTTTAACAGACAGCAGAGGGGCTGCACTGAGATATCAGGTAAGAGAAACCACCAACATTGCCTTCACACACATGTGTATACATATATGTATGTGTGCATACACACACTTACACACACAGAGATATATAGATGAAGGTCCATCTTCCCCTTCAGGATATAAACACCATCTGTAGCCATCAAAATAAAATATTTTTTGTGAATCAGGCTTCCTAAAGGAAAAGTAGTACCTTTGTCCCTTTCATCCTGTGCAAGTTGGTTACTCTGAAACATTACCACCTTTAGTTGTAATAATATTTTTTCTGTTCTTAAGGAAAAATCAGTATCCTTTCAGAACAATTATGGATCCTAAGATCCAGGATAAGTAAAAAAAAAAAAAGCCATTCAGTTTTAAAACTATCAAACTTTCTTCCAATTACATAGTTGTCTAGTGGGCCGTGCACATATTTAATATATTTTATATTTTATTTCAATCTTCATCTCAAAGATCTACAGGCAAAGAAACAAACCATAACACTTTCAACTGATGTAAGACTTTGAAATAATTGAATTCTATAATTCTATAGAACTTTCAGGCAAAATAAAAAGAAATCCACTAAGAAGCCACAGAAAGAGCAAACATAATTAAAATTTAAATGTCTCCAGTTCTTTCAAACATCCCCATAATAAGAAAAAAACATGGAAACTTGCATGTTTTTCTATCATCAGATTGTGATTAAATATAGAGAAGGGTAAACATTGTGCATCTGAACTTCAAATTAACTATACATCAGAACATTCATTTTCAGTAGCTTTGGAATACTACCAGACTATATCTTAGGAAAAAATATTCTCAGGTCCTAGGGAGTTACTACAATATGGCCCTAGAGATTGTTTTCAGTTGTTTTCTGTCTCCAAAATCTGGAAAAAGACCGCCAAAATGAGAGTTATCTTAACAGAACTTAGTAGAACCTGTAGATCTGCTGATTTGAAATGGTAGCAAACAAAAAGTAGTGACTTTAATTTCTCAGGAGAATAAGCAAAGGAGATTTTCCTCTTGAAAATCAGATTTGTATATGCTTCACAGGTACTGCTAACTGCCTCTATATAATAAACGGAGGATAGAACTTATAGAATCATAGGGCTGGAAGGGACCTTGGAGGTTTTCTAGTCCAACCACTTGCCCAAGGAAAGAGTCCTTATTTCAGCCCAGACAAATGGCTGCCCAATCTTTTCTTGAAAACTTCCAGCGAGGGAGCACCCACAATTCCAGGAGGAAAGCTATTCCAATGATTAATTGTTCTCACTGTCAGGAAATTTCTTCTTACTTCCAAGTTGGGTATCTCTTCAATGAGCATCCACCCATTGCTCCTTGACCTGCCCTCATGCTTTGGAGAATAAATCAACACACTCTTCCCTGTGGCAGTCCTTCAGGAATTGGAAGATAGCTATCATGTCACCCCTAAGCCTTCTCTTCATTATGTTAAAGATACCTAATTCCCTTAGCCATTCATTGTATGAGTAGTCTCCAGACCAGTTATCATCTTTGTTGCTCTTCTCTGCACTTTTTCTGGGGTCTCAGCCTCTTTTTGTATCTTGGTCAGATCCAGATCTTGATCAGAACTGGATGCATTATTCCAAGTGTGGCCTAATCACTGCAGTATAGAGCAATATTATTACTTCTCATAATCTTGATGCTATCCTTCTGTTGATGCAGCCCAGGGCTGCATTGCCTTATTTGGCAGCTGCAGCACACTGCTGGCTCATACTTAAGTAGTGGTCCATCAAGACACCTAGATCCCTTTCACAAGTACTAGTGTTGACCAGATACTGCCTATTCTGTACCTGTACATTTGGTTTTTCCTGCCTATGTGCAGGATCTTACTTTTCTCACCACTGAATTGCATTTTGTTGAATGGGACCCAATGCTCAAGTCTGTCAAGATCCTTCTGAATCTTGAGTGAATCTTCCAAAGTGTTAAGAATTCCTCACAGCTTGATATCATCTGAAAATTTCTATCCCCTCATCTAGATTAATTATGAAGATATTGAAGAGCACTGAGCCCAAGACAGAACCTTGAATTACCCCACTGCATGCTTTCCTTCATGAAGATGTAGTTCCATTGAGGACCACATGCTGAGTGCAGTTGGTCAGTTAACTGCAAATCCATCTGGTGGTGGTACTGTCTATCCCACGTTAGTCTAAGAAGTAGGCTGTGGTCTACTTTATCAAATGCCTTATTGAAGTCTAAGTAGACTATATCCACAGTGTTTCCTTGATCCACTAATTTAATTACTTTATCAAAGAAAGCAATAAGGTTTGTCTGGCATGATCTGTTTTTAACAAACCCATGCTGGATTCTATCTCCCTGTTAATTTCTAAGTGCTCAGAAATCTGCTGTTTGATTATCTTTTCCAGGATTTTCCAAGGAATTGATATCAAGCTGACTGGTCTATAGTTTCTTGGTTCCACTGTTTCCTCTTTTTTGCAGATTTAAACCACATCGACTCTTTTCCAGTCCTCTGGCATTTTCCCCATGCTCCAGGAGCTCTGAAAGATTTTATTCAGTGGATCTGAGCACATCTACCTGCTCCTTCAGAACCCTGGCATGTAAACCATCTGATCCCTGTGATTTGAACTCATCTAAAGTGGATAGGTGTTCTCTTACCAATTTTTTAGCCTATTTTTACCAGAATTCCTGTTCTGTCTCCCATGATACTGCTTTTGATAGGTTGGGTGATTTTTTGCTTATGTGTAAAGATAGATGCAAAGAAATATAATCATAAAAGCCCAGTCCAACACAATACCACTAAAAAAGAAAAATCCAAGAAGAAACCAGCATGGTTGCACAAAGATCTCTCTGATAAACTGAAAGACAAAAAGGACAAGTACAAAAAATGGAAAGAGGGACACATAACTAAGGCAGAATATCAGCAGATAGCCTGAATCTGCAAAGATGAAGTCAGGAAAGCAAAGGCTCAGAATGAACAAAGACTTGCAACAAAAGTCAAAGATAATTAAAAAAAAGTTTCTTTCCACATATAAATAACAAAAGAATGTCAAGGAAACAGTTGGTCCACTAAAGAGAGAAGATGGCAAGGAAGTAACAGGCAGGAAAGAGCTGCTTAACTTATTCTTTGCATCAGTCTTCACATAAAAAGAAACTATAGCCCAACCTACCAAAAACATAACTGTAAAAGACAGACTAAAAATTAAAATTAAACTAAGCAAGAAAATGGTAAGAGAATACCTGTCTGACCTTGATGAATATAAATTACTGGGACCCGATGGATTACATCCCAAAGATCTGAAGGAGCTGGCAGATGTTACCTCAGAACCATTGTATCATATCTTTGAAAAATCTTGGAGCATTGGGGAACTACCAAAGGATTGGAAAAGAACCAATGTGGTTCCCATCTTCAAAAAAGGGAAAAAAACAGACCCAGGAAACTACAGACCAATCAGTCTAATATCAATACCTAGGAAAATACTGGGGAAAAAACCAGATCTGTGAATATCTAGAAACAAATAAAGTTATAACTAGTAGCCAGCACGGGTTTGTTAAAAACAGATCATACCAAACCAATCTTATTTCATTCTTGGACAAAGTGACTAAATTAGTAGGCCAGTGAAATGCTGTGGACATAGTATATTTAGACTTCAGCAAGGCATGTGACAAAGTAGACCACAACCTACTTCTTGGTAAGCTAGAAAAATGTGGGATAAACAGCATCACCATAAGATGGATTTCTAACTGGCTGACAAACTATACTAACAAGTAGTCCTTAATGGTACTACATCTACATGGAGGGAAGTAAGCAGTGTGGTACCACAAGGTTCTGTCTTAGGCCCAGTACTCTTCAATGTCTTTATAAATGACTTAGATGAGGGAATAGAAGGGGATCTCATCAAATTTGCAGATGACACTAAGTTGGCAGGAATAGCCAACACCCCAGAAGATAAGCTCAGGATCAAAAAAGATCTTGACAGACTTAAATAATGGGCCCTATCCAACAACATGAAATTTTATGTGGAGAAAAGTAAGGTTTTACACCTGGGCAGGAAAAACCAAAGGTACAAGTACAGATTAGGCGAAACCTGGCTCAAAAACAGTGACTGTGAGAGGGAGCTTGGAGTCCTAGTGGACGATCACTTAAACATGAGCCAGCAGTGTGTGGCAGCAGCCAAAAAAGTTAATACAATCCTTGGTTGTATAAACAGGCATAGAATCAAGATCACATTAAGTATTAGTACCTCTTTATAAAACCTTAGTAAGGTCACACCTGGAATACTGCATCCAGTTTTGGTCACCACGTTACAAAAAAGATGTTGAGACTTTGGAAAAAGTGCAAAGAGCAACTAAGATGATTAAAGTCCTGGAGACTAAAACATATGAAGAACGGTTGCAGGAATTTGGTATGGCCAGACTAGAGAAAAGAAGGACTAGGGGACATGATAGCTATATTCCAGTATTTGAGAGGCTGCCACAAAGAGGAGGGGGTCAATTTATTTTCCAAAGCACCAGAGGGCAGGACAAGACACAATGGATGGAAACTGACCAAAGAGAGAAGCAACCTGGAATTAAGGAGAAACTTCCTAACTGTAAGGACAATTAACCAGTGGAACAGCTTCCCTTCAGAAGTTGTGGGTGCTTCATCACTGGAGGCTTTTAAGAAGAGACTGGACAGCCACTTGTCTAAAATTGTATAGGTTCTCCTGCTTGAGCAGAGGGCTGGAATAGAAGACCTCAAAGGTCCCTTCCAACTCTATTCTGATTCTATTTAGTTCTGCTTTCTCCCTGCCATCTCCGTCTTGTCATCTCCCATTAGTGGACCGATCATTTCCTTGACTTTCTTCTTATTTCTTACATATTGAAAGAAATGTTTTTTGTTATTTTTGTCATTTGTTGCAAGTTTTAATTTATTCAAAGCCTTAGCTTCCCTGGCTTTGTCCTTGCAGATTGGGGCTAGTTGCTGGTATTCTGTTTTAGTTATATGTCCCTCTTTCCATTTTTTAAATACTTTTCCTTTTTTCTCTCAGTTTGTCAAAGAATTCTTTATGCAACCAGGCTGATTTCATCTGGGTCTCTTGTTTTTCTTTCTCTGTGGCATTGTGTTAGATTCAGCTTTTATAATCTCATTTTTCAGAGTTTCCCAAGCATCTTGAGTTGTTTTCTGCTTTAGGATTTCTATCCATGAAATTCTTCCTAATCTCTCTCTTAGCTTATTGAAGTCAGCTCTCTTAAAATCTAAATCATTAGTCTGACTTGATTTAATTTCCTGTGCCTGCATTATGGCAAGTTCTAGAATGACATAGTTTCCTCAACCAACTTATCCCTATTAGTAAAAATTAAGTATAGTATAACTGACCCTCTAGTTCCCTCCTCTATCTTTGGGATGACAAAGTTGTCAGGCATATCAGGAACCTGTTTGATCTCCCACTTGCTACAGAGATTGTCTCCCAGATGATGTCAGGGTAGCTAAAGTCTCCCATTATTACAATGGTTTCCTGTACAGTGTTTCTTGTACATCTCAATTAACTGATTAGCAAAAAGTTCATGTATTTCCTCTGCTTGGTTGGGTGTCCTGTAGTACATACCTATAATAATATAATTTCATTTTCCTCTAATATTCACCCAAATACTTTCAAGAAGACTTTCATGCTTGGTATTGTGAATATTTCTGTAGAGGTGTAATAATTCTTTACATACAATACAACTCCCCCTCTTTTTTTGGGTCTATTGCTTTTGAACAATGTATATCCTTCAAACAGTATGTTTCAATCATGGGTTTCATCCCACCAGGTTTCAGTAAAAGCAACAAAATAGTATCTACTCTCATGTACCAGGACTTCAAGTTCTCCTTGTTTGTTTCCCATACTTTTAGCATTAGTGTATAGGCATCTGAGCCCTTTATAGATGACCCTGTGTTTGCTTTCTGCATCTTCTGTTAATGTGCCTGAGTGCCCCTTCCTTCTCACCCCGCTCTTCCTCATTGTCTGCAGCTGGCAAAAAAACCAACAGAGTCCTAGGCTGCATTAACAGAGTTATGAAATCGAGACCATGCAAAGTGTTAATTATCACTTTATAATGCCTTGGTAAGACCACACTTGGAATATTGCTTCCGGTTTTGATTACCTCAATATAAAAAAGATGTTGAGATTCTAGAAAGAGTGCAGAGAAGAGCAACAAAGATGATTAGGGGACTCAAGGCTATAATGGTATAGGTCGCCTGAGCAGGAGGTTGACCAGTGGGCTCGACTACTAGAAGACCTACAAGACCCGTTCCAACTCTGTGATTGTGTTACTATTTTATTATGTTATTCTGATTTGTTTTCTTAGGATTTCTGCTTTGGTTTTGATCCTAAAGATTGGTCTCCTTCCCCCTCCAGTTTTATTTTAAAGCCCTTCAGATGAGCTGAGCCAATTGTTTTCCAAATACATTCTTGGTCCATATAAGGCTGCTTTTTCAACAATAGCCATGGCTTGCAGAAATAATCTGGTTCCTCTCTTATATTTTTGCTTCAGGTTTCTCTGTAGACGTGCTTGTTGTTGTTTATGTTACACTATGGTTTTATGTTTGCTATGTTATAATAGTGTATTCTTTTAAGAATTGGTCTTGGACAATGTTGTGTCCTGAGCCTGCAAAAGCAGGCTCGGGACGTTGCAAGAGTCCCGGGCATTTGCAAAAGCTGCCCGGGACCAGACTGAGTGGCGCCGGCCTTGCGCGCATGCGCAAGGCGGGAAAAGACCGCCTTATGATTGGTTGGATTTGCCCGGGGATCAGAAGGTATAAATAGAGGCCTGCGTGCCTCTGCTCAGGTTGTTCGTAGATTGGAAGCAGAGAATAAAGACTTGTTAGAAATGCTTCGTCTCAAGCACCATTATTCTCCGGACTTAACACTGGCGACGAAGGTGGGATTCAGTCTATACAGCTAGGAAAGCTTGAAGACTCACCCAAAGAAGTCCGGAAGAGGAAAACGGCGTGGAAGTCAGCGTTATCCTGCAAGTACGAAATCGCTGGAGGGTGCGTGCGGCTGAAGAAGAAGACCCTGATCCTCGATCATGGCGAAAGTTGGGCGTTTAGCGGAATTCGACGTCTCTCACCCCGAGAGGTGGGAATCTTATGTTGCAAGAGTCGAGACTTACTTCCGCATAAACCAGATAAGGGAGGAAGGCTTAAAGGCTGCCACGATGTTGTGTGTTTGTGGGCAAGACGCCTTTGAGATCGCCGAGAGCCTAATCGCCCCGGACTCACTGGAAACGGTGTCATACTCCAATCTGAAGAAAGTTTTAAAGGAACACTTCCAGCCCAAGCAATCTGTCATGGCTTGGAGGCACACATTTCAACAGAGGGATCAGCGAGCTGGGGAATCAGCAAAAGAATACGTTGCGGCCTTGAGAAGAGCAGTTATACCGTGTGATTTCAAGGACTTAGAGGAAAGACTGCGTGATCATTTTGTGTGCGGACTGAGGAACACAGACTTACAGCAGAGACTGTTCGCCAGGGAAGATGTCTCTTTCCAAGATGCTCTGCGAGAGGTTTCAGCAGAAGAAACTGCAGGTGGGGCGGTCAAGAACATGCGGCCTAAGCGAAGCGCTCCAGAGACCGCCACCATCCACAAGGAAGACGTGCGAGAGGATTCGGAAGAAGATCCTGAAGAAGAGGTGGACAAGCTTTACCAAGCAGCTGGGAGGAGGTCCAAAGATCGTCTGGACAAGGGCCCAGCTGAGCTTCGTTGCCTCGGATGCAGTGGACGCCACAAGCGAGCGGAATGTCGGTTCCGTTCCGCCATTTGCCGAGCGTGCGGAAAGAAAGGCCTTACGGATTTCCAAAATTCTCAAGTGTGCGTTAAGGGGGAGGCCACCCTTAAGGTACAGTATAAGAATTTTGCAGGCCCCCTAGACATGTTGGTTGTGGGGGGTGAGCGAACGAGTCTCATTGGACTCGATTGGTTTGAGGCCTTGGGAATACAAGTAACAGGGCTACATAAGTTGCAAACAGAGACCCTTGCAGAC
>NW_015386515.1:1149679-1164517 GCF_001527695.2 Protobothrops mucrosquamatus | reverse complement strand
ACAACATGCAAGAGAGCAGGCAAAACAGAGGGGGAACACGTCCTTTGCTGAAATGGCTCATAGAAGGATGTCCCCACGCATAAGGGCTAACAGGGAGGCATCCCTAGACCCTAACACTACAGGAAGGAGCCAGGAAAACCACACTCCGTCAGGAAACACGGAGATGAGTTCAGAGGGGTTGGAAAACTCCATAGGTGGTCGGTCAACCAGGTATAGTGATCAACAGAGTTCTGACTTCTCGAGCCTAGGAGACGGGCAGGAAAGTCAAACAGAAGTCACAAGACAACCACAGGGCAATTCACCTAGTGTGGGAAGCAACGGGAAAAACACTACAAGTTCCCCGGGTCCGAGAAGGTCGCTCAGGGTCAAAGGCCCTCCCAAATACCTTGCAGATTACGTAAGGTGAGCTTGTAAATTGCAATAACTGAACTAGAGGTCCTGGCTGGTTGACTCTACGGAAACGATGTTGGGGCCATTGGGTCTCTGTACGACGGAACAGTCCCACATCTTACACACAGTGTGACTTTAACTCAACAGTTAATTATATAACCATCACTATGATGGCGTCCACGTGGGCGCAGTATTATTTCATCTAGGGGGGAGGGGTTTTGTGTCCTGAGCCTGCAAAAGCAGGCTCGGGACGTTGCAAGAGTCCCGGGCATTTGCAAAAGCTGCCCGGGACCAGACTGAGTGGCGCTGGCCTTGCGCACATGCGCAAGGCGGGAAAAGACCGCCTTATGATTGGTTGGATTTGCCCGGGGATCAGAAGGTATAAATAGAGGCCTGCGTGCCTCTGCTCGGGTTGTTCGTAAATTGGAAGCAGAGAATAAAGACTTGTTAGAAATGCTTCGTCTCATGCGACATTATTCTCCGGACTTAACAGAAACCATGCTAACACAGTTCCTATGAAGCTCTGAATCCAATGAATGAACATGTAGAGCCAGGTAGAAGCATCTCAGTCCCTAGGCAAAGAAAATCATTCATATCAATATGTGGGAATAAGAATATTAACTGAATGAATGATGCTGTGTGAAAGAGAGAGAATCCCACCAACTCTTATTGAGTAGTGGCAATTGCTAGTCTGAATACTTGCTTTTTAATCTAACTACACTTTCTCAGTATAACTGTGGATACACTGAGGCTACAATTTTAACATTCCCAGTCGGCACAACCATTAGCAGAGTATGCTAGTTGTCACATTCTCAACACATCCAACAATCTGAATGAAATATTTCCCCAAGACTAATTTTCATTTGCAGGATGCAGTGAAGAAGGGGAAGAGGGAAAGGAACAGCTGGTGTAGCTGGTTTTTTTTAAGACTATTGTTACAACACACTGAATGGAATATTTTTAATTTGCCAAAAAGTCTTTAACTGCTGCTGCACTAATCAAGGTTTCAGTGCTAAAGACAGCTATCTCACTGAACTCTGGTCCCTATATTGAAGGAAGAAAGCACCACCCTTGATGCAAGTGTTTAAATGTCTGCAGTGAATTATGCTGGGCTTTNACAGTTAATTATATAACCATCACTATGATGGCGTCCATGTGGGCGCAGTATTATTTCATCTAGGGGGGAGGGGTGTTGTGTCCTGAGCCTGCAAAAGCAGGCTCGGGACGTTGCAAGAGTCCCGGGCATTTGCAAAAGCTGCCCGGGACCAGACTGAGTGGCGCCGGCCTTGCGCGCATGCGCAAGGCGGGAAAAGACCACCTTATGATTGGTTGGATTTGCCCGGGGATCAGAAGGTATAAATAGAGGCCTGCGTGCCTCTGCTCGGGTTGTTCGTAGATTGGAAGCAGAGAATAAAGACTTGTTAGAAATGCTTCGTCTCAAGCGCCATTATTCTCCGGACTTAACAGACAATAAATAAATATTTTCTGTTAGGAAGGCAAAAGATGGACTTGATTGCTGTTATAAAGGAACCAGGAAGAACTGATGCATAACAAACTGCATAAGACATCTGTTCTGCAGAAAAAGTGGGCAGGAGGAATTTTTTATTAAATTTTATTAGAAAAATGGAAAGAAGTTCTACGTAATCAGAATGGGCAAGTATGAAGAGACAGGAATCATCCTCAGCCAAACCAAGCACACAAACTGTCATAATTATCAGAAATCTTTCAATATATGTGAAAGTCTCAGATATAATCTGGAGCCAGTGGTGGGTTCAGTAGAACCGGTAGCTAAATTTTGCTGCATTCGGAGAACCAGCTGGCTTCCAAAAGTCCAGTCTAGGCCTGCATGGATGCCACTTCCGGAAGTCCATTCTAAGCCTTGGAGGCCCAGGCCTGCAATCGAATAAGAGAACCGGTTGTTCAGGTATTTGAATTCCACCACTGTCTGGAGCTGATCAGAACAAAGCAATAAGCATGCATGGAATGGTTTATCTAGAAAATATCCCTAGACCCAAATCTCCTTCAACGGTGTCTGAGTCAGACACCTCTTCCTTTATTAACATTACAGACTCTAGTTTCCTTATGCATGAAATTTCAATACTGTTGCCTTCATTTCACCAAATGTGGCATGACCCTAGCTGTGGAGCATAAGAAGTGGAAGTATTAGAGATGCTTTTAAGAATGCAAGAGAAATGTCTAGCACAATGTTTACAGTGCTTGGCATGAGAAACTGCTGCTATTGGCAACATTTTTGCTTGATATCCATGACTTGCAATTGTTTGCATTTGTGAAGCTGCTGTCAGAGATTGTTTGGAATACATCCCAATCCAAACTTGCTTCCCCTTCTTAGGTCAAAAGCAAAGTTTAAAACACAGAACAGTCTGTGACAGGCATTCCTGTGAGAACAGTGTCCCATTAACATCATGTGATAAATTCTGATAATCGGTCACAAAAGCCAAAGCTTCCAACAATCTTGCCTGCATTTCTTGTAGCTCCACAACTTGGAACCCATAAATTAGTATTTATTGCCTCTCTAAAATTGCATCGAAGCCTAGTTTGTACAAGGGAATTTCACCACATTAGCTGATTTTTCAAGCAGTCCCTTCAAAGGGCCCTTTGTAGATTTTGGAGTAGAGTCCAAAAGAAAGTTTTGCAATGTTTCTTCTGCACCACACAAACGTTAGTACTAACTAGCAATATATCAGTGAGGGATTATCCAAAAACAGGGGTTGAAGGTAACTGACAAAGGAAGAAGAGAGAAGGTGTTTGGCCTGATAGCCAGTTCCTGATGGGAATCACTAAGTTGCTTCTCTCTTGATATGCTGATATTCCCCAATGCTACCATATCTGGACTGCAGACGTCTGGAAAATGTCTAGATAACTGGAAATAATTAGATGTTTCTTAGCTTTTTACAAGAATCTAGTACTTGTAACGACATCTTGATTTCTGCAGTTCAACTCTAATATTTTCTTTTTTAAAATGGTGTGAATATGAGAGTGGAAGAATTACATTCTAGTCATATAATTTAAGTTTCATTTTAGAACTGATTCATTTGTTTGATAGTTGTGAGCTTGGACATTTACCCAATTATTTTTAGAATACATAATCCAATATTCAAAACTCATCCTTGGAATTAATATGTTGAAAGTAGATGCAATTGCTATGTTCAGCTTCAAACTGTAATCTGCATGAATCAATATGATAGTTGAAACCTGAATTTGAATTAGCCACAAACAAATTATAGTTTCACATAAATATTTTAACATCTTTAAAAGCAGAGGCCCATCTCTCCATTCTTGAATCTAAGTTTTCATTCTTTCTGTCTGAGCGTCCTATGCAATATATAGATAGGATTCATTTTTTCCTTTAATTCATAGAACCAGGGTACACATATTTGCAATTGCAATTCATTTTTGCAGTATTCAGATTTTGTGAATTGTTCCTATTTACATAGGGTCAGATGAGCACTTGTTATTTAATACACTTTCTGCCCACGGTATGCTTTAGAATTATTTCAGGTATTAGAAGTTCATGATATTACCTGGGAGTTTTTGCTTCTCTTGGTTCTTAACAATGAGCCTGACTAATTATGTCCCATACTTCTAAATAGTCCCTGCCTCCCAGGGTACAATTGAAAACATTCTAGGCATTTTAAGGAAAATGCAGCTCTCATAAAGTCTGGAAAGTTCCATGATTTTGGGTATGAAAATGCTAAGAATTTAGTGATAAATAAATCTAAATACAAAGTATTTGAAGCATTTAACTTTCATCTCTCTAAATCAAAACAGTGGAATGAACACTGGTTTAACATGGATTTGATTATTTTTAACACTTATGCTTCAAATTTTGTAAGCACTCCATATGCACCAAAAAATAAAAAGTGCATGGTATAAAATGAAAAAAGAGAAGAAAGAAAGCATTTGATTGAACAACAGCTGATATTTTAGCCATAGTAAAATTTTAATTGAGAAATTACAGTATAAAAAGATAAATAGCCAAGGATCTGACCTCGATGATATATTTAACTTTTGTTAGAAGAGCAGTGGGGTACTTCCACTGAAACAGCATGCTATATTGATTCTGTGAGACTTATGTGTGAAGGCAAGCTGCACTACAGCACTTTCCCCGCCCCCCCCCCACAGGTTTTGTGGTTATTTATTTATCTGATTTGTATGGCTGCCCATCTCACCAAAGTGACTCTGGGCAGCTCACAACAGTTAAAAACAACCCAATAAAAAGTTGCTAATATAGATTTCCCTTTTGATGTTCCTAGATCACCTGCTATGTGATAACTTCCTATAATTAACAGAGAAAATAAGTTTATCTGGCTCACATGAACAAAACAAGCCACACATCAAATTAAAATTCTCTGCATTGTTTTTTTCCCAGTCTAATCACTATTATGTATAAAGAAAGTAAAGGAAAGTGTAATGTTGGCCAGAGCAGTGAAAGCTGTTCTAATACAGTAATGTAACAGATAAAGTGCCAACACTGTGCTACTTTTCTTTCTCTGTCTTTTTTGTTTCTGTAACATCTGGCTCGTTCTCTGAGGAATATTAAAAAAGAACAAATAAGTGAGTCTTGATGGCAGGCTAAATAAATAGTCCTCCATTTGCTAAACTTCCACATAAGTCCTGCCTCCATTTAGGTAGGCCTGATCTTTGAAACATCCCAACCAAGAGATAATTTTTTGTGGATCTGCGACAAGTATGTCCTCCATTTTTCTCCCAAGTTTGGTGAATTCCTTGTAGAGGGGACACAGCCTGTTTGGATTGGCAGAACTCCCTGGCACAGCTGAAGGTATGAAACTGTCTCATATCCAGAGAGAGGAAAGGCCCCAGGAATGCATATGAGTTCTTGTTCTCAGCTAAGGCATTCATGCCAAGCACCAAGAATGGAGAACAGTGCTGGGGAGGGATATGATCAGGACGTCACTGAGATCAAACACAGACTTCCCTTTTATATAAGATGAAACAGAACAGCTTGCCTTTTCCTAAATACCTAGTCTCCTAATGGGGGAAGTCTTACTTGGGGAAAAATCATAATTTTGCTAGGAGACAGCCAGATCTCTGGTTTATACATTCCTTTCTAGATTTATATTGATCTTTCAAAACTGATCTCTCCCCTCTGGTTCTTCCTGATTTCAAGCAACTTTCCCTGTGCTTTTTCTTGAGAATGTTTGTGCTTGCTTTTTAACTTTTCATTTGGATATAAGTACTAAAGAAGCTATTCTTCTATCTGTGCCCTATAATCATTTTGTATTATGCATGGCACATGCAGATGTTTGCTCCAAACCATATTCCAGAATGTTCACTCATGGATCACACTCCAGAATGTTGATTTGCACATCACTTTAACACTCTTCCTTTTTCAAAAGTGAGGAAAGTATACCTGTAACTAATGTTCCATCTCTAAAGACTGACTGATTGACTGACTGACTGATTTATACTCAGTCATTTTATACTCAGAGCAACCAAATAGATAGATTTTCTTCAGGTCTCCCAATGCTGCCCTCATTTTCACTGTAATTGTGTCCATCCACTTTGCTTCTTCTCTTTTCTTCCATCTTTGTCGGCATTAGAACTTTCTTCAGAGAGTTTGTATACGTGTCTGAAGCAGGATAATTTGAGTCTTGTCATTTGAATTGATTTGTTCAATGATCCATTGGTTTGTTTTCTTATCCATGTTTATTCTCTAGAGTCTTCTCCAACACCAAATTTCAAAGGCATCAGTGCTCTTCCTATCCTGCTTTTTTAAAATCCAACTTCCACTCTATTAAGAGTCTCAGAGAATACCATTGTTTGAGCAATTCTGATCTTTATAGGTATAGATACTCCATGGCATTTGAACATCTTTTCCAAGGCTTTTGTGCCTGCTGTACCACAAAAGGTGGTAGTCTGTGGCAAATTTCTTGACTGCTTGTTCTTTTACTTTTGGCAGAAGCTATCCACCATTATATCTTTTACACAGAGAGGTCACTATGTGCCATGGGGGATTCCATGACTATGTTGTAAGAAATCCTCCAGGCCTGGTGGGGTATCTTGGATGGCCATGTCTTACTTTACAGAGGACAATCCTCTGTCTGAAAACATGCAAATCCAGTTTAAAAATAATGAATCATAAGAAGGAAGACCTGGATAAGAAACTGAGCAGGCAGACAAATTATACAATGGCTATAGTCATCACACTATGTTGATAAATTTATTTAAACATATAGAACATATAATAGTGCAGCCACCATTATATTCTGTAATGAATATTCAAGGAACATGAGACACAGGAAATGCATTTCAGAATGTCAGTAATAATTAGCAATCTACCTTTTAGGGTATATTATTCACCATTATTAATATTCTGACACCTGAACTGCTGCTCAAAAACTCAAGAGCTCTAAAGAACAAAACAAGAGTTCTACAACATCACATAGGATCCAGCAGTGCACTTTTGCAGTTTCATGTTGCTCCATTGCTGCTTCTAGAGCATGGCCCTCCTAATTGGCGGTTTGGAGAACTTGTGTAGCCAGGATGGGAGCAGAGGAAAATGGCAAAGGAGAGGCAGTTGTGTTTTTGTTGGAGGCAGTTTCAAGTTATTCCTTAGGCATGAAAGTGGTTAGCTGGCCAGTCTTGGATTAGTCTCCAGATCTGCAAATCTTCTGAATTCTTAGAGTGATTTAGATAAGAGATAAGATAACCTTTATTGTCATTTATATATATCTTTTAGCAGAGGTTATCTAGGACTGAATCTGTTGTCACGCTAACCTCTCTATCTGCTTCCAAGCTGTGTTCAGCTTTCAATTTCACATGCAAAAGGAAGGAATTTAAGGAGCTTTCCTTTCTCTCCCTGTAATAGAGAAAACCAATGTGGATTTTTCAAAGGTCCCTAGGCTTTGCTGTGTGAAGGTTGACTAAATAAACTCTTGCCCCTTAATACTACAGGTTCTCTTCCAAGCACCAAAACACCCAGTTTTGATGGGAAGATTTCACTACTAATTTAACTTGGGTCAAAGAACACCAGCCACAGCTATGCATATCAAACAAGAAATGTAAATTGGAAGCATTTCAATTCACCACAGCTTCTTTTAAGAATATTTCTACCTTGTTTTAATCACTCCCTGAAAATCTATAGTATAGTATAAACTACACTACACTAAACTTTAAGCAGAGTATAGAAAAAATAAGCAGAGTTGAACATGATTAGTAGTTAGGTGGCATATACTATGGCTGCCATCTAGGCTACTTATTTTTTAAAAAAAAACGTGGTATCGAACAATTTCTGTATTGTTCCCAAGAAAATATCAAGAGGCAATCTCAACATAAAGGAGATTTTATCCATTTAGGAACCGCTGCTGTTGATTAATCATGGGTCTGGTTGGCTTCTATGACTTTGGAAAAAGATGTGTAGAAGATTATTCTGTTCATACTATAATACTTAAATCTTCACTGAACTGTTTGGGGCCTTCAACATTTGATCTTTTTTTGTGTGTTTTGATTTCAATAAAGATTTCTCCAAAGACTGCTGATTCCTTATTGAAGATGGAGCTCTGTAGGCATTAGGGTTCATGCCCTAAGAATAGGGTGTAAATATTGAGAGCTGCAAGAAAATATTGTAATGTGGAATATTATTAATAAGGATATGTGCCTGTCAGTCAGGCTCTAGTTCTTATTTTCATTTTCATAGTTAACCAGTCCTGACCCAATTAATTTCTCACCCCATTTCTTAAAGTTATGACATACTATTATTATAGTACTTCTGCAAATATTCATTTTTTCATCCCCATTTTGGTATGAATGTTTTCTAAATTATGCTGTGTAGAACATAAATGTACCTTAAATAATTTCACAATATTCTGCAAGCTCTCTGCCACCAAGGTTTTCCTCTTGTATCCTCAACTGAATAAAGTCACAGGCTAAATCTGTATTCAGTACCCACAACCAAATGGTTGGATATGTTTTTTAAAAATTCATATTCCCAGATGTGCTCTGGCTAGGAGTGGCTAAAAGAATCATATTGAAAAATTAGAAATGTGATACTATTCCAGATGTCAAGGAATGGTTGTCAATATGTGATTTGTTTTGGATTTTCTACCAATCAAAGTATGCAGCAATACATGTGATTATGACAGAAACACTGAGACACTTTATAACAATATTTTAACTGATTTTTTTTCAGTATTTTTTTTCAATATTTACAAAATACAGACTAACAGACTTGGAAGGGACCTTGGAGGTCCGACTCCCTGCTCCAGCAGGAGACCCTATACCATTCTGGACAATGGCTGTCCAATCTTTTCTTAAAAACCACTCATGATGGAGCACCCATAGTTTCTGAAGGCAAAGAGTTCCACTGAATAATTGTTCTCATTGACAGGAAATTTCTCCTTAGTTCTAGGTAGTATTTCTCCTTGATTAGTTTCCGTTTGTTACTTCTTGTCCTGCCCACAGGTGCTTTGGAGAATAGGTTGACCCCCCCCTCTTCTTCATGACAACCTCTTAGATCAGGGGTGTCAAACTGCCGGCCCGTGGGCCGGACGCGTCACAACGAAACCACGCCCACCCCATTGCCGGCAATGGGGAAAAAGTTCCGATACATCGTGCAACATCACGTGATGTTGCGAGTTTGACATGTCTGCCTTAGATATTAGAAGACTGCTATCATGTCACCCCTAGTCCTTCTCTTCATTAGACATACCCAGTTCCTGCAACTGTTCAGTGTATTTTTTAGCCTTCGGTCTCCTAATCCTAATAATCTTTGTTGCTCTTCTCTGCACCTTCTAGAATTTCAATATCTTTTTTGTATTGTGGTGACCAAAATGTATGTAGTATTCCAAGTGCAATCTTACCAGTGCAGTATAAATCAATACTAACACTTCACATGTTCTTAGTATTATCCCTCTGTTGGTGCAACCTAGGACCGCATTGGCTACTTTAATGTCACATTCATTTGCCAATATATGAGGAAATCTTGTTGGCATCTAAAGAACAAATAAAAGTCTTGAAGAGCCCATTTAACCAGAGAAAAAGCCTGCAGTGGATCTTTCTCCCTATGCAACTCAAAGCAAAACTCCCCAGGCCTTTGCAACAGCTTGCCAGAAACCCTAAAAAAATGTCAGAGGTTCAAGCATGGCAATAGGCTTTTTCCACTTGCCTCCCTAATGACAAATGCTGTTTCCATTAAACCAGAGTTTTACCAGTGAACAAATCATACTGTTGGCCTGTTGGCCAAGTCCAGATTGTCCAAATCCTTAATCAGATTACACCTGACAGGAACACTTGCCTTAGTTTGCTAATGCATATATGCTGGTTTTGGCTTTTTAAATACCCAGCAGCTGCAGGAATTCACAATCTGAACCAAAATTTGACATGTGGAAGCACTCTAATCAAGTTCCTCTC
This sequence comes from Protobothrops mucrosquamatus, assembly GCF_001527695.2. NCBI lineage: Eukaryota > Metazoa > Chordata > Lepidosauria > Squamata > Viperidae > Protobothrops > Protobothrops mucrosquamatus. The sequence goes on along the minus strand of NW_015386515.1, from coordinate 1,154,737 downwards.
CCAGCCGAATGAGAAGTTGCAGTAATAAACATTTGTGTGAAAAATAAACAGGAGTCAGGAAAAAAGAAAAATAATCTCTTTTTTACTGGTTAAAATCTGATGCGGATCAACTTCCAGCAGATACTTGAAAGCTCCTTAAAGGGTGTGGGAGAAACTACATCTCTTGCAGTTTGATTTTTACAGGCTTGCTATATTGCTCTTTGCAAGACATGGTGATGAGGCAAAACCAAAAACAATTAGTGTTGCTCTACTCTTATCCAGGGCTGGCTTTAGCCAGGGCTAAGTAGGCATTGGCCTAGGGCACCAAAGCTTAGGAGGCACCAATGCTGCCTCTTCTTCCAAGTCATTAAAAATGCAGACCTCCACACTGGTGAGAGGTGGCATCATCGGTATAGCCTGGGGGTATCATCAACCCTTGAACCAACACTACTTCTATCCAGTGTTACTTCAGTTTGTGGACAGGAGATGTCACACTCAAATGCTTCTTTTTGTGTTTGAAGTCCTTGTTTTTTTAAGAAAAGACTTTGTTTGGGTTGGGGGAGGGAGCAATCTCAATCTGTTCTCTTCTGTCTTAGATAAGAAGCCTTGTTTATTTGTTTTATCATAACAGAATGTTCAGAAGTGTAAAATGGCAGAGTTCATTCTCTCACCTCAGTTCAAGGGATATGTAGCCCAGGCTCCATTCTAATTTTCTCCATCTCTTCGCATAAATGAAGGATTGCCATTTTTTCTATTATGACTGACTTGTATTGTCATGCGTTTAAATTTGAAAACATTCAGTTTCTGCAGTGTATGTACATGGTAGAAGGAGAGAGGGTCCAAGGAGATCAAACTAAATAAAAAAATCAAAGGAAATACATTGACGGATGACAATCAAGAATAGATTTGTGAAACATCATGCAATTATGTCAGTGAAATAAACTATATTATAAATCCACCTTGGAGTAAATTTAGGGGATTTCATTCCCATCAAGTTGTGGGGAGATTAATACTTGCAGGAATAAGATATCTTTAGTGTATCTCTTTCCCTCAAAATAATCTTGTTCACTTTTATAAATGCACAAGGTAATAGAGCTCTTGGCATTTCCTTCCTTTCTGTTATGGGAAGAATAGCCAATGTCCTCAGAAGTACAATTCTGAAACTGGGTGTGTTCAGATGGTTGAAGTGTGACAGAAGAAAAGCAGCCTTATCAGAGGCCTCCACAGGGCTCTAAGTGTGGAAGATGTTCTTCGTGAAAATATGAAGGAATTTTTTTGAATGACTTAATGTAAGTGAGTAATTCCATTTCCCCACATGCAAAAACAAGCTAGTTACTTTTTGTCCAGATTTTAAAAATGAAAAATGTGAACAAAAAATTCTAGCATGGAAATCAGCCCATGAAAGAGGCAGTAAGTTGGATCTGATTTACTTGAATCCCTGTGTCACTTATCAAAAAAAATGTGAAATTATTATGTGTAAGTAACTGCCCTTGCCAGGAAAAAAAAAAGAATCATAGCTCACAGTAGGATTTAGCAAATATGCAGAAAAAAACTATTCCCCTACAGAGAATATTGCAATCCTATCTGAACTGTAGGATAGCTGGTATACTGTGAAAACTATGGACCAAGTCAAGCTGTGAGGGATCTTTGGAGCTAAACTCTCTGAGGTTTCCCATGTATTGTATCATCTGAACAATTCATTCGTAAGTTAAAATTATCCTTTACTAGAGAAACAAAGTGCCAGAGTGGCTTCATGAAAACAGGGGCTCTCTAGCTGCTTCAGCTGCTGCATTTTGCTTTGAGTCCATGTGTGTGTTCTGATATTGACAAAGAGGAAGAGAGAGGATTTTGAAATAATATGGAACCTAAGAGAAGATGATGAGGATGCCAGGCCAGAGCTCAAAAGACTCTTGCCACTCATTTTAATAAGTGGAATCCTAACAAACTAAAAAAAGAAATAACAAATCAAGTTTTCAGTTTTTCTTACTGGCTTTGTGTCTGTGGAGATTCTCAGTCATCTAGTTCATGGCTTTGTGGTTTTGCATTTAGCCACAACTTCTAGCTAACCTTGCTGATATTACAAAGCTAAACAAGGCCGGTTCTGATTAGTATTTGGATGGGAGATCAACTGGGAATACTCAGGCAGTTCCCTAAACTGAGAAAAACATCTGAGAAGCAAACAGTAGCAAGCAGACCACTTCCATAAAACTGCCAAGAAAACTGCAGGATTGCAATCAGCAGGATTCAAAGTTGATTCAAGTGAACCTTTGACTTTTTAAAGCTAAACAAGTTAATACTTTTCTCTGTTTGCCTCCATGTCCACCCAAAACATTTTGTCCCGGTGGCAGACTGCTTATAAAAGATACAGGAGTAATGCCAGCAGCCAGTGTTTCTCAAAACAAGAAATTGGGAGTAGGATTAGAGAGTGGGTGAGTTTAATGCTACATATTGATATGAACAACCAACAAGTTCTTTGGCAAAACCCTTTTAATAATCTAATTGCCGAACACACCTACAGGCATTTTCTTTACTTCAAGTGATATTTCATTTGTTCCATACTCCCACCTGCACTGTTGTTTCAGACCTTAGATGTTTTAGCTCAAGCATGTTTCTCTTCCATGAGCCCTTCTTAGGAGCCTCATCTTGAAAGAAGGAAGAGATTTTTTTGGGGGGTGACATATGCTCACCATCATCCTGGAGCAGGAACATTTTTTTGCTCCAGCATCTTTCCTGAGAAATTTATTTTTTAGCAATAATGAGCAGAAACATAGTCTAGGAAGATGCCTAATCTTAATTATTCCATCACCTGTCATATTTTTCTGGCAGAATCCTTTCACAAGGCTGAAATACTGTTTTGGATTTATTTTTATTTTTTTGACAAGATCACAAACTCTTCAGAGCTGTCTCCTGTCACTCGAGCAACCTGTTCCCAGTCAACCAGTCAAACTAGGGCTTTAGCTGCTTTGTGGGGGGGGGGGCTGCAAACACCTTAGAAGGAAGGCCAGGACTTGGCTTGCAAGTACATTTCCAAATAAAGTGGCAGACGAGGGCCAAGATTGCTTTTCCCAGTGGCATAATAATAATAATAATAATAATAATAATAATAATAATAATAATAATAATAATAATAATAATAATAATAATAATAATAATAATAATAATAATAATAATAATAATAAAAACACCACTGGGGATATTAGTCCCACATCTGATTAAATTTTTATGGTGTTTGACTGATGAAACTGTGGATTCTCAAGGATCATATAAGCTATATAAAAGTCTATACAGAATTTAACTACTATTAGAGTTTCAGTTTGGCAGCAAAAATGGTATTTTTTGATAGCATAATCCTCTATTTGCAGTTTTTTTTGCCACATTAACAGCACGATGGCTGCACTAAACCTTCACAATGATAAATATGGCCATCTTGTTTTTCAAACACCGTTCCTTGAAAAATCAGCAAAAAGAACGTCAATGCAATCCATTATGGGGAAAAATCTTAAATGCACTGCAGCAATCTGTATTTTTAAATAAGGAAAATTATTCAAATCATGAATAATTATAGGGTGATCTTGGAGGCTGAACACATTATTTTAAGACCAATTTAGACAAAATAAGCAGAATGATGGAATAAAATCTACCAGTGCTAGTTGCCATTTTAGTCAGAAAGGCTATAAGAAATTCTGCCTTCACAGTTTATTTCCTGCTTTTCTTTGAAACAGCCACTATCTGGAGCAATAAAGAGAAATGTTTATGGAAAACATATCTCCCACATCCTTTTGTCCTGGAAGACACCCTTGCTGACATCCGGAGTAGGATATGAAACAAGAATCTTAGCTAAGATAACAATATTGAACTATGAGTTCAGTAAAACTAGCAATACTACATGTATATTGTCTATAAACCAACAACATTGGAAACTTTTTCCTAATCTAGTCCCAGACAGATGACTGTACTAAATTATTAAAATCAGGTAATACAGAAATATTCTTAAGATCATTGTATGGGATTAGTGTATATTTAGAAACACAAATTTGGAAAACTGACTACCCATGTGGAATGTCCTAGAACAGGGGTAGGCAACCTTGGCTCTTTTATGATTCGTGGACTTCAACTCCCAGAATTCCTGAACCAGATGTTGCCTACCTCTGACCTAGAACTTTCACACATGCTATTTCCTGTGATTAAAATAGAAGATTTCCATTGCCACAGGGATTTGCCAACATAGTTTCCACATGCATACATGTTGGTTAGGAATTCACTCAGTGCTGAAATATGTGGCCAGTTATTGTTTTTTTAGTGATATGAGAAAGAGTGAGGGAGAGATTGAGAGAGAGAGAGAGAGAGAGAAGGTAAGGTATTATAAAAGTAAAGTGTTGTAAAATAAGACAAGATCTTATTCTGTGTCTATTTGCCCTTCCTTTTTTTCATATCAGTAAAATAATTTTTGCTCCCCAATATACAAACTTCAAACCCAATGCAAAATGGAGTGTTTTTTTTAAAGCCAGGATGAGAGATATCTTTTGTTTTATTAAATCTCCGTCCTTCACAAAGCATTGTTTCCAGTGTAAAGTTCACAATAAACTGTACTTTACTTTGACAAAGAGTAGTTTTAAAATTCTGAATTAGTCTTTCCTCATACACGTACCCATCGTAGTCATTAGCTCTAGCTTTTAATTTTTACAGTGCATAAATAACTGTAGTTAATATATGGTGGTGGTGAGATTTGAGAGAGAGAAAAATGTCTCATCTTTTGACTTTGTCAGCAGTAATTTTTAAAGTTTGGATTGGATCCAAGATTTCATTTCACTTAAGAATGAAACAACTGAAATCCTCAGAGCTACAATTCATTTATTTATTTTTATTTTACAAAATTTATTTTTATTTTATTTTATTTTACAAAATTTATATGCCGCCCTTCTCCCCATGGGACTCAGGGCGGCTCACAGCATGTTAAAACAATATACAGAATTACCCCTTCTAAAAACCAATTAAAACCCAAATATTAGTGGCTGTGACTATTTAAAATCATTAAAAATTATCCCTATTTAAAATTCACCCTAGGTCAGGCCCGCTTGT
>NW_015386515.1:1138777-1149579 GCF_001527695.2 Protobothrops mucrosquamatus | reverse complement strand
TGACTAAATCAGTATCCTGATCAGCTCTATTTATATCATCCAAGTCTGGCAAGTGTGTGCAACACTTAACTGTTGCCTAGAAGAAAACCCCGTAAGAATTCTGGCAGATTCTTGCCTGGGAATTAGGGAAGATCCCATGATGTTGCAGGTTCAAAGCTTTGAAAGCTACTGAGGCACAGCTGGCTTCCATATACTGTAGCAAGGAAAACCTTTTTCCAGCTCTTATCGCTCATGGCTGTAGATGGTCCTGGATGAGACAGTAGAGCAGTTACTAAGGCAGTGCACCCTTCAATAAAGCTTGGAATAAATTTTTTGGGCTCTACACAGGTGCAGCATCTTTGTGCTATTCCTTAAAACAGCCCATCTTTTGCTAGTCCTTGAAAAAAATTGCCAATCCCATTAAAAATCTTTATAATTCTTAAAGCAACTGCTACTTTTATTTCAGGCTCATGCAGATGTCTGGAAAAAAAAGATTGATGAATGAATGAGAGGTGACATGCTTGCATAAGATCTGAAAAAATTCATTCAAATTATTTCTGGAGAGTGCAGAGCCTTAGTGGCTACATTCAAGATACATTTCTTTCAATGTGCACACATGGGCTGCTTCTGAGATTGGTCTGGAAACTGCAAAGCTGCAGCATCATATCTAGAATGCTGGAGGGGAGAGATCTATTTGTAAACTTGTCTGAAAGAGAAGCACTGATTGCTGCTGCACTGCTGAGTTATATTCCAAGTGTCCATGCTGACATTTTACCCATCTAGGCTCTGAATGTATTCTCTTACATGCATTCTCTTACACATTTCTCAGTCATTAAGGTCTACTGGGGATGCCCACTGGATGATATGACATTTGCCAAGAATTCACTAGGCAACAACTTGTAAAAGGCTGCTTTCTTTACAAGCATCCAGATATGTACATTATTTCTTTCTGCAGCTAGCACAGAAATATGATCTGCAGCGGGAACTTGAATTGCGACAATGGATTGAGGAAGCAACAGGGAAGCGCATTGGAGACAACTTCATGGAATGTCTGAAAGATGGAGTCATCCTATGCGAGTAAGACAACACAGAAGGAGGGGGAAGCTTGTTCCCCAAAGACTGAGGGTGGACAAAGAAGGCTTCACAGCATTAACTGTTTTAATTCAAATTAATTTTTTAATGACTACCTTTTTCTAGATGGGCATTTTCAGATATACTGTATGGGGGAAAAGAAATATCTCCTTTAAAAAAAAACTCGTACATGATTATTGAGGAACATTTTTATTTAGATTCACAGTTCAAACTATGCCAAGGATTCCTCATTGCCAAAGACAATGAATGACTTACTATAGATAATTTGATAAACCTGGATAATAAAACAAATAAAACTAAAATTACTTAAAAAGGAGATAAAGAAATCTGATGTATCCCCTGTGTTCAAAATTTTGATCCCTAAATATGTTCCCCCAATTCCAAGTAATGGAATAACTCAAGGATGCTTTAAATTTAAGACAGGGGACTGAAACACATTGCTTTTGGTGGCTTAGGTATAATGAAATGCATCAAAGATGGATTTTTTCCAGGTTATTTGGCAACTCTATTTACCATCTCAGCCAACTGGCAGAAAAGCAGATGTACCACTGTTTCCATTTTACTGCATTTGTTTTTATTACTATGAATATTAAACAATTTAAACATAACCAGTATTTGTACACACAGGTATAAGACTGCAATGCCAGCTCTATATGTTTAAAGCAATCTCAAAATATTTGTAGTATCACTGACCCACATCCCTTAATATTTTTTTAAATTCCATTAATTTCCAACCAAGAATCATGACTGAAAACATCTCCTAAGTTGCTTAATAAAGACACTACTTTTTTGGAGACCAATTAAGACGTTGGAGAATCTGCAGCTTTTAATATATTTAATTGATAGTGAATGCCTGGGGTTTTAAAACTAAGATTACTGAGCTGCACTGAGTCTTTTTTGAAGATGGAAAAATGATACAGCAAATTTCTTCTGACTGACCATTTCTTGAGTATATTCCATGGGTGAGCACTCATAAGTATTTTTGTTTAGATAGAACTTTTCAGAAGAAAAAAAACACATAGGTTGCCATTTCTGAATTACGTGGTATTCTTGCATCAAAGTAAATGCACAGAAGTCCTATATTGATGCTGAAGAAATAAATACCTTGGGGTAAAACTTTCCTTTCCCCCTCTCTTTCAGACTTATCAACAAACTCCAACCTGGATCTGTAAGAAAAGTGAATGAGTCTACCCAGAACTGGCATCAGGTACCATTCTCTCTTGCCTATGTGCAGATCAGTGCTACCTTTATATTATTAAGAAACTTTTACTAAGGTTCATGAAAAAGGTTATCATTATGGCAGCAGGAAATAGCTGAGCTTTTCTCTTTATTACACAGCTACTTGCTGTAAATAGTAATATATTGGCAACACAAACTAAGAAATGTTTCAACTAAAATAAAAAGGTTAAAGAAGTGAACTATTAACAAATACAAGTGTATTGGACAGAAATAAATAGTGAAATTCTATTTCAAAGTGTAATGAGCAAAGATATGCAGCCAAATATTGTGGGAGAAAGACTGGCTGATGCATTTGGGAGTATGAAGATCAATGAGGAGAGGAATTCCCTTCCCTGCTTTTTTGATCCAAATACTCCCTCTCAAAAGCAGCTTTTATTGCTAGAGTTCTGCTATGCAGTACATCAGCAGCCCCCAACTTTTTGGGTACCCAGGACCGGTTCCGTGGAGAGGTATTTCTGTGGACTGGAGGGGGCATGGTTTCGCATGCTGCCTACATCCCATGGATGAGGTTTCACTTGTTTGTGCGGCCTAGTTTCTGGCATGCTGGGGCCCGGTGCCGGTCCATGGACCGGGGGTTGGGGACCCCTGAAGTACATGTTGTGTGGCTGTTCTGATAGTACAGAGCAATTACCAAACAGGGCAGAATAACATTCATCTTTCTACTTTCACATCTTTTTACTAACTGTCACATCTTTGCTGACTGTAAAAAGAGGAGGAAGCACTTCTGGCTCATGAATCCACTCATTATTAGAAGAGTCCTTATGCTTGCACTGTTGCACTTGTGATGCATTATGTAGATGGCTACAATTTTTCCCCTTGAGTTTTGAGATAGAACTAAATCAGTCTTTCCCCCCATAATGCTTTTCAGACATGCTGGAATTACAGTTCCATGCCATATTGGAGAAGGTTGCCTTAGACCTTTACATTCCACCATCCACTTATTAGGAGAAGCATTATAAAGGAAACCATTCCTGGAGAACTCTCAATGATTGTAAATGATTAGTTGACTCTCCTGTTTTGCAGCTGGAAAATATTGGCAACTTTATTAAGGCTATCACAAGATATGGAGTGAAACCCCATGACATTTTTGAAGCAAATGATCTCTTTGAAAATACAAACCATACCCAGGTCCAGTCAACTCTGATTGCTTTAGCTAGCATGGTAAGTTGTTTTTCTTCAATAAACCCTGTATGATAACATGAAAGTGTTTCATAGATATCACCCCAATAATCTAATATTGGTTAACACAATCACCATATTGCAAATGTGAATGGAGCCCAAAATCACAGTGTGGCCTAAGATTTCATTCAAAATGACAGTCTAGCTTTTCACTACTAGAAGAGAATACCTGTTATACTGCCTCCGATCTACAATATCCCTTATTGATCTATAAGTCTTTTTTCAGAGGAGTTATATTGATGGGCAGGAGAAACCTCTTTTCAGTATCTTCAGTTAAATACTGAATTATAGAAGTACTAAGAGCAAGTACAGAACCCTTTCCCTTTGCACCTCCGTATATGCTCAGCCTAATTTTATACAGTTATAAGGAAGGTGCTGAGATTTCAGCCTGGACATCACAGAGATGATGTCTCAAGGAAATCATTTGCAGAACTAAACGGGTTTTTGATCCAATTTGAAATGAAATAACTAGGAGGTCTGAGGCTGGGGAAAACTTCCTGTTGTTCTCAACCCCACTGCAAAACAGACCTGTCTCATTCTGGCAAATACTGGAGAGAAACATCTGAAAGGATTTCTGATTGTCACAACACAGGCAAAGACAAAAGGCAACAGGGTGAATGTCGGAGTGAAATATGCTGAAAAACAACAGCGGAAATTCCTCCCTGAAAAGCTGAAAGAAGGAAGGAACATCATAGGACTGCAGGTGTGTAGCTTCGGTCATAGCAACTGTTCCCCTAAGATACAGATATTTTGTAGCATTGTCTGTAGGGAATAATTTAGGATACCTTGCTATACCTTCAAAATTAGTTTCTTTGTCCAAATGTGTATTGTGGTCAAATACATAATTACCATGGCAGTTCCACACAAGTGCTTTCATCCTTCTGCCCAAACTTCCCGAAAGTTTGAGATTGATCTGCAACATTTCTCACCCCAGTCAGCCTTGAAGTACCAAGAACTAGTCAATGCTTCCTCTAGTTAATTAACTGCAGAGACACAATGGTGCCAGTGTGTCTGCTATTCTTAGCTCATATGGATCAGCCAGGTGTGCATTAGGCAGTAAAAATGCTGATGAGAATTATGAACAAAACACTGAAAATTGCAGGGAGAGAAGCAACAGAAATTCCCTTTCTCCCATTTTACATTGCAGGGAAAGAAAATATGCTATTAGAAGATCAATTTCTTCTCCAAAATAGACACATCCAGGAGGCTAGATCCTAAGCATGCTTTGAGCCCACTGCTTAGGAAAAGAAGAAAAAAGATACATTTTTGTCAATTTCACATGAGCTGTTTTCACCTGGGTTATTGTGTGCAGGGTATCAAAACAATTTACTGCGTAGTAAACGGGTATCAGTAGATATTTTTTTTGTTCAGTGATATGCACCAAAAATATAGGAGCAATTCCTGTAAAGGTATGCCTGTAAAACTCTCAAGTCACTTCTGTTTAAGGGCTCAATGAATACCAGTGGAGAATTGAAAATGATTTTGTTTTGTAGGCTCCACCACTTTGAAATACATAACATTGTAATGCATGTGCAAAATGAGTGGGGCTTGCAATATGATGCTATTTTCATCATTCTGACCCCATCTGGCTCCCACTCTAGATGTCATTGATGCTATGCCAGCTGAAGCCTGCAGCTGGGAAATGGCAAAAAGTTTTGCCCACAGACTGAAAACAGACCACTCATGAACTTCTTCCAAGCTTCATCACTGGAAACATCAGTATTTTACGCTGCAGCCAAGCTAGAAATTAACAGGCTCAACTGGTGATAAGGAGAGAAGCGTAGGAGATTCAATTCTTGAAAGAATTCAGAAATGGTGCAAAGATTGTGGGTGAAGTGCCCTCAGTTCCATTTTATACCTGTCTCACTAAAACTGGCATATTGTTGTGTAAATATTATATTTGCCAATGTGATTTTCGCCAGTTTGTTCCCCAAAAAATTATCTCTAAGAATGTCATTAGTGCTTTGAAGCAAGTTTTCCTGCATTAAAATCACTGCTGAATAGCTAAAGGAAACAGAAGACATGAAAAGGACCAATTCTTCACTTGTGATTTACAGTGACACCATATAGCTGTCTTCATATGGAGTGTTTTATTATCGGTCATGGCTGAGTGATGTTACATAATATAAATCACTAAGGAGAAAACGGAGAAAAGGTCTAAGTGACAGAATGAACAGGAAGCTTTTAACCTATATATAAAATAGAAACTTGGCAAAGACAGAATGATGAGTCTAATTGTCAATACTGCATTCTTCTTAGATGGGCACTAACAAGTTTGCCAGCCAGCAAGGTATGACAGCATATGGCACACGCCGACACCTTTATGATCCAAAGTTGGGTGCAGACCAACCTCTAGATCAGGCCACAATCAGTCTACAAATGGGAACTAACAAGGGGGCTAGCCAGGTAAGAAATCTGAATGGAAAAAATGGATTACTGAGTTGATTTTGATACGGTTACCTGTTTTCCCCCTCATTCTTCCACTGGAACATCAACAATTTATTGACTAGCAGAATTACCACAACTGCGTGTACTATAGCAGATACACTGCTTCTATCATAGTGTAATCTCCATGTAGAAATAAAGGATAGGTTCCTCCTTTGCAGTTTCTGTATACTTCTGTATGCTTATTCAGATAATACTAGGCTCTTCAGATTTGAAGACAAATAGGTACTTCAGGGCACATGGTTTCTATATACAGCTATTTTCAAGCTGTATGCAGCAACCATAGAGCAACTTCCGTGCAGCTGCTTTAAGAAGTTAGACAGGTGCTATGCTCATGCCCATGCATGCTCCGAAGCATCTGTTTGCCTTTGACTCTGAAGCATTTCACGTCTATGTGGCTGGAACATTCCTAAGGTTTCAGACATACACGATCGCTGTGTGAAACTAGGTAACTGTATCTAGAACACTTTTATGTAGCTTGTGTTTAGGCCTCACTAAAACACAACCCTCAAATTCTTCCAAACATAAAATTCTTGTTCCTGTTTGTACATCAATATTTAATTTGGGAGCATGTGATTCCTTGGCTTTTGGTCTCTGAAAACATGTGAACTGAGGCTGAAGGAAGTTCAAGCTAGGCAAAGACCATTATCTCAAGATACGTTTGACATAAACAAGTCATACTTTGCTCTTTCCTCTAAGAGTAGTGTAGAAATTAGGTACTCAAATCTCAAAATGTTCATTTTTAGCTCTTAAAAATCAAGATAAAGAAATGTTTGAGGTATGTTAGAATGTCAATTACTTCATCCTGAGATGTATCAATTAGCAAATAAATGTCTTACAAGGCAAAGAGCCAAATTATTTTCCTTAGGTGACATATTTTCTTCAACACAAAGTTTTAGTGATCATATTAAATACCAACTGGCAGGTATATGTGTATGTGTGTGCGTGGGTCATTTATCAATTGTTCCAGTCCTTTCACACTTTCTCCAAGTAACTGCTTTTTACTTTTCTATTCTTCCCCGTTTTTCCTCTACTGCACCTCAGGCAGGCATGACAGCTCCTGGAACCAAGAGACAAATCTTTGAGCCCACCCTTGGCATGGAGCACTGCGACACCCAGAATATCTCCCTGCAAATGGGCAGCAACAAAGGAGCCTCACAGCAAGGCATGACTGTGTATGGGCTGCCGCGGCAAGTCTATGACTCCAAGTATTGTCTCACGCCCACCTATCCTGTAATTGGAGGAGAGGATGAGGACCAATATAACCACAGCCATCATAACTTCTACAACTCTGAATAGCCAGCAGGAGTTGTGGGACAGATATAGAGACACCAGCACTGCAAGGCACTTCCTAAAAGATCCATCATCATGTGATTATTTTAACCCAGGAATATAAGAAGATTCAGTTCCCTAAATTGCTAACCAACTCACTAAGGACTCCTTAATACATGCCAGAGCCAGACTTCCCCATCACTGAGCATTAAAGCTTCACCTCGATATCTTTCACGCTTTGACTTATCAACTACTGTCACTGCTTTTGAGCGTGCACTAATATGGCTCAAAACTCTCAGGATGAAAGATCAAATAATAAAACCAGTAAGTTGAGAGAAGTAGAAACAAAAGGATGAGTCCTCTTAATTTGGCTTCTCAATTGACAAAAAGCCCTGGCAACTGTCAATCATTATTTCCCAGTGCCAGCTGCTGCTAATGTTTTGGATCAATGCAGAGGCAGGCAATGAAGGTACAACCTGTAAAATTGTTAGCTCCTGCACTCTATTTTGTTTTCATTAATTACACAAATTGCTTCAGGACAAGCCACATTTTTTGAACTGCTTAGATATAAAATAGCAAGTTCTCCATGTGCTAACTTTGCCAAAGGCTCCAATCACTTCTTTCCTAAAACACACAAAGTTTGTGCAAGAGCAGTGGCAACCTGAGCCAGCCATTGACTTCTTGGAAAGCAAAAACTTGTGAAAAATGTGTATGGGTGGAGAATGATTGCAGGAGGCTGGACACACCAGCCAGGCAACACCACCAGAGTAACATAAATATGCCTTAAGATCTGTAGATGACCAATGTGAGGTCATTTGGAAAAAATGGTGCAGAAAGGGAGATGCAAAGTTAAACCAAGCACCTCTGCAATTTTAGGCAGAAACTGTCTGGAAACTGAACAGCTAGTTGCCCAAGAATACAAACTTTTCTGCAAAACAGCTCAATGCTTTTTAATAAACCTGCTTGCTTGCATATTACATGGATAGGAATATCTTGGCAATACACAAATGTTTCTTTGTACTTGCCTTACTTATCTCTCATTAGTCAGCATGTCACTACATTACCTCTGATTTTATTTATCCCATTCATCCCCATGCACATATTTAATTTGCAGTAAATAGTAGACATTTGTGTGTTTGCATACAATCTAAGAATTTAAAGGCATCGGAAGTTAGGTAAAACTAACTGAACATAGGTTATACAGGAACCACAATTATTTTTAAAGCATTCTTCTCCTGATTTATGTAAATAGTCATGTGCCTTGTACAAAGATAGAATCATCTACCATAAAGCCAATACTGTGCAATTCAAAGTTTGAGTTATAAGCCCAACAGTATACAATTCACACAAAAGTAGGATTCACTGGTACTTGCCTGTGCATCTAGCTGTGTCCTGCCTTTCTTCCAGGAACTCAAAGGAAGCATCCTTTCCACCACTTTCTCCCATGTTAAGATAGATTGTGAGATAGCCTGGGCTGAGAAAAAGAAATTGGCTCAAAGTCGCCCAGAATGAACTTTTCTGGGCTACTCTACTCCAATACCTAGAACATAACATCACACTAGGTCTCACTTTTTGCTGCCCATGAATCTGTAATTTATGCATATTAAAACATTTTTTCTTTTAACTGATCACAATTTTACTCAATTATAATCTAATCCCTGCACTTGTAGTTCAGGATTGGTATGCCTGTCATCTATATGTATATTTAGTTGAGGAATGGCTGGCTTCACTATTTTTTTTTCTAATGCCATGTTGTCTGGTAATTATCTAGAACTAGAGGAATATTTGCTCATTTTCCAAATTAACATTTGGAAAAGTGGCATAAATATATACTACTGAAAAGCTAATAGGAGTCAATGAAAGCACTTGCCCTTTATCTTCCTAAAAAAAAATCCACATCCTTCCTACAGTTGCAGGTGTTCTGCATGCTGAACAGCTAAAGGCACACTTCCCTTAAAACAAAAACCTATAAAAAGGTATGTTTCATTGTAATGTTATGCTAAAATTTACTTCATTTCACTGTGGCACAATAAAAAGAAGAGAAAAGGGGGCTTTTAAAATATTATTTTAAATGCTATTTAACACATATTCTGATGTGTCTGTTTAAAAACAAAACAAAATGAAGATGTCACCATAACCCTTCCTATTACAACCTGTCAGATCATTTACTTTAGTGGTTCTCCACAATCTCCAAGGCCTTTTGTAACCTTTGAATCTAAGATATTGCAAGAGAAGACAACCACACACAATTTAATTATTCTGTGAAACCTCTATCAGCTAAGCCATTTGTTTCTCCAAATGTTTGAATTTTTATATAAGCATCTCTAATGGAAGCAGTCAGCACTGCAGAATGTGCTAAAGGCAAAACCCATTAGATTTGTTACTCTTAGTATGAGATGTGAAACTACATGATCATGAATACACTCTAAATTGCAGTATAATCAACAGCATGAAAAAGCCTTTCAGCAAATGAGTTATCATTAAAAGTTTTTGGTCCTCTTGAAACTAAACATAAAATTCAACATAGAGGACAGTCTCTGGTCATTTGAATATTTCTGGAGGAACAAACTTTCAAAATACTGCAGGTCTGTATGTAAGATTGGGAAATTTAATGTATTTGTATCTGTATCTCTATCTGTAAAGTAACAGTAGCAACCATCACTGTATTGTTGCCAAAATCATTACTGATGTATGCATATAGACACGAGTTAATTTTGCATATTTGGAATAATTGAGAATATTCTAATGAAACACAGGCTTAAAAGTGAAATAATATTTCAGTTTTTAACACTTTGTCGTAGCAAATCTGCTCAGTGACTTTTCAAACAATAAATTATACCCAAATCAACTGATTTTCATATAAACCAATGGACAGAATTGCAAATAAAAGCCTATTTAGTATGCCCCATCATTGCTGATGTTCAATTCAAGGCAATTCCAAAGAGTGATCCTGTGAGCAGGTGCTGTCCCTAAGTATACATTTCACAATATAACATATCCAGACTAGACTCATACAGAAGATTAAACAGCTGAATTAACAATTGTGAGCCATGGAGAGTCATTTGCTGAGATGAGCAGCTATAGAAATCAAATAAATAAATAAAACAATGAAACACTTGTCTCACTAGGTGAAGTAGTTTCAGTTCTGCCATCACACAAGGACTGCCATTTTACTAACCAGAAAAAAATTAAGTAACTTTATCAAAGGAGAGAAGGATTCTACTGTCAAAACTCCAGGGTGAAGCAAAAACTGTCAAGTATGTTGTTAATCCAGGTAGGAATAAAAGCACACCGTAGATGACACCTCCTTGCCTTGGTTGTGCTTCCAGTATCTGACTTACATAACTATTCAGTTAGTGTGGTGATATCATTAGCTTCTTAATAAGCTGCTGATTCATTTCCAAAATGATTTAGAATCCTGGAGCAGAGACCCACTGGAAAAGTTGAATACATTCACATGACAGCTTATAATAATAAGATAACAGCTTATTATTTAAAAGATTTAACACTAACAATCACTTAGCTCCATTCTATGCATCCTGAATTTCCAGTTAATATAAACCCAAAGATTTATACAGACACTGGGAAAAAGTGAC
>NW_015386515.1:1131282-1138358 GCF_001527695.2 Protobothrops mucrosquamatus | reverse complement strand
GCAACTGGTGGATCAGGCGTACCCGATAAAACGCCCCCCTGGTCACGGCCGACAACTGGTCTTCCAGCGTCAGCCGCGAATCCAGGAGGACCCCCAGATTGCGCACCCTCTCCGAGGGGGCCAGAATTTCGCCCCCTATAGTCAGCGATGGAGTCAGCTGACTATGCCGCGGCGCCGGCTGATTTGCCACAAACACACCATTCTATGATCCCAGATTCTTAGATTACTTAGTTGTTCTGTTAGCTGGAATCTTCATGACTACTGTGTATTTTTCCTGAAAACAATATGGAAGTGGTTTCCTACTAACTTCCTTGAAGTAGAAAAAAGAGTTTAGACTTGCCAGTTTTCTGATTTGGAAAAGCAAGTTAATAAGGATGTCAGCTGCATATATCTTCTATCTGTTCCAGATCTGCTTTTGTGCTATGGGGCAATTCCCCCTTATCATGAGCACTTTCCTCCCCCAAAATGGGACTTGCCTATCCTCCCAGGAAATGCTTTCTTCAAATCTGAATGACCCCCTACCAACAAAAGAGATTTTGCTGTGCAACCATGCTATATCATACATCTATTATTTAGTTGGTTATTTAATTGACTTATTGCCTTTCTACTTACTCAGGGCAGCTATGAAAAATTGAAAAATGAAATATAAAAAATTAAAATCATACATATTATTTAAATGATGGGATTGGGAGGCAATTTGACAATCAGAAAGCAAGATAAACTCATTACATTACAAGTCATGGAAATCAAGGGATGGAATTCATGATTGGGCTATAGCAGGGGTGTCAAACTGCCGGCCCGCGGGCTAGATGTGTCACGACGAAACCGCGCCCACCCCATTGCCGGCAATGGGGGGAAAACTCCAATACGTTGCGCAACATCACATGACATCACGAGTTTGACATGTCTGGGCTATAGTAATGGAAGGATATAATTTGTTCAAAAGAAACTCAGCCCGCTTGGGCTTTGCAAAAAAGCACCCAAAGGACTCTCAAGAGTGTGAGGAATAAGATTATCTGGTCTGATGAAGCCAAGATTGAGTTGTTTTGCCTCAATTCTAAATGTTGTCTGGAGGGAACCAGGCACTACTCATCACCTGCCCAATATCATCCCAACAATGAAGCATGGTGGTGGCAGCATCATGCTGTGGGGGTGTTTTTCAGCAGCAGGGACTGGGTCAGGGTTGGGGGAAAGCTGAATGGAGCAAAGTACAAGGATATCCTCCACAGTGCTCAGGACCTCAGACTGGGCCGAAGGTTCACTTTCCAACATGACAATGATCCTAAGCACACAGCCAAGACAACACAGGAGTGGCTTAGGAACAACCCTGTGAATGTCCTAGAGTGGCCCAGACAGAGCCCTGACCTGAACCCTATTGAACATCTCTGGATGGACTTGAAAATAGCGGTCCAGTGACAGTCACCATTCAACCTGGCTAAGCTTGAGAGGATTTGCAAGGAAGAATGGCAGAAAATCCCCCAATCCAGTTTGTTGCATCATACCTCAAAAAATTCAAGGCTGTAATTGCTGCCAAAGGTGCTTCAACAAAGTACTGAGTGGTCTGAATACTTATGCCAATGTGATAAATTTCAGTTTTTTATTTTTAATAAATTTACATACATTTTTACAATTCTGTTTTTACTTTGTCATTATGGGGTACTGAGTATAGATTAATGAGGAAAAAAATGAATTTCAACAATTGTAAAATCAGGCTGCAACATAACAAAACTGACAAAAGTGAAGCGGGTCTGAATACATTCTGAATGCACTGTATACCAGATTCACACTCAAGCCACTACCTACCCTCCTATATGCATGGACATATTCATTCTAAAGTCATAAAAAGGTTTGTTACTGGGATTCATGTATTAGGGAAAAAAGCAATTGAGAGAAATAATACATAGTATTATGCTAAAAGTAAAATGGTCAAATGTCTTTACTAAAGGAATTATAATATACTGGTAAAATTGCCCTATGTATATTGCACCAAAATGTTTTTAAGACGACGGCACCATTTCTCAGTGAGTCATGAAGGTTTGCTTCTTTGAATTATACTTTATTACATAACACAGTTTTCAAAATCCCATGCCCAGTGTCACAGAAGAGTCCTGCACACAATGTTTTCTGAAACAGAGGCAACACACTGCCATTCTAACTGGAAACATGTTATTAATAAAAAGGTTGATTTCATGATTATTGTTCCAACAGATAAATATGAAGCTTGTATCATGGGACCAAGATAGGGCTATTTTTTCTTATATTTCGTATATTCTTGCTGACTACACTTTGCAATTTAACATGGAATATAATATTCCAAGAACCATCACAGAATGGAAGAGAAGTTCATATGGAAGCCCTTCTCTATAAGCCCAAAATAAATTAATAAAAATGGAACAGCAGCATTTGATACACTTAACCTCCGATTTCAATCTTGAGAGAAAAATTTCCCGAGCATCAACCTGAATAAAAACTGACCTTTCCCACACTTGCAGGTCTTTTTTGATAGTCATTAGTTTCTAAACTCCACAATATTCATATAAAAAGGTAGATTACAGAATAGAAGAAAAGAGCACAAACCAGCATTTCATAGTCACTCCAGCTGTATCTCCAATGCATTGTGAAACAGATATCCCCACCCCTGAATAAAGAAACATTAATTAACTTCCAACAAGTTCCTTTAAGTTGTTATTGATTGGCTGCCTCACAAGCATCTATCCAATCACTGTAAACATCCACTGGTTCCGAAAGATCTTTAAGATCAAAGGTCAAGGATAATAATATATTAATGTATCTTCTACACCAGAAAAAATATCTGAATTCAGAGTGAATATGCAAAGCCAATATTTCTATTATGACTGTACAGACACCATGGAGCAAAGGAAAATATACAATTGTGCTTAATAGGATCTTAATCAAGGTTCATTTACAGTGTCTTAATATTGGGTAAGACAGAACGTGCAAATTTCAAGAATCGGTTAAAGTATTTATCCTAAAATAAAAACTGGAACTGCAAAAACAAGTTCAGATTTACACAGCAAAACAAAATCAGATGTTACCAAATACAATAAAACCTCAGTTTAATGTGCCTCAATGTATTTAGATATCCCAGAGAACTTCTTTGTTCATCCATTCCACCATCATTTAATGGACTAATATCAATTAATTTAAGGCTGTAATGGCTCAAACAAGAGTTTATTGTAAATGTTACCATTTATGCCAATTACATGTCTTGATGCAAGTGGATTTAACATATACTTGTATTTAATACACAATCCTCATCTTGAATGTTTGATTAAATTGAGGCTAAAATCCAAATATTTTTCTTAATTGTAGAGAACAGCTAGGACAGAGCAGAGCAATTATTTGATACTTGAAAGAAATAAATGAGTAAAGGATACAAGTGATAGGGGTCTGAAATTCTTCCAGACATACAGTACAGGATATCACTCCAGTATTCCGAGCTCTTTCCCTGGAACACAGAATCATAACTGCAATTAAATAGTATTATTAGCCTAAATCAGTCCACTAGAATTCTGATTGCAGAATACAATGCAAGTAGGTCTTATGTGTTAGATATAAGCATACCAAATAAAAATACTATTAATGCTAATTAGATTACTATTAACATCCCAAACTTTCTCAATTTCACAACTGCCCTATCTAGAAAAATATGTTTTTGTTTCCAAAATCTTTTTTTCTGGAGACCTAGAGCCCCAACAACTGTATCATATCCAATTCTGTTTGCCATCAAACAGGGAAGCTATGTTCTCACATCACTTATATAAACAGCTTACATTTTAACATCACAGGATTTCTCGTGGTTACAAAAAGGACATGTAAATTGGGTCTCAAGTGTTCCTGTCATCTTTTTTTTGGGTGGAGGCTTCCGCTTTGACTTCCTACGACCCATCTTTGCCTGCAGCAAAAAGAAACAAATGATTAAGAAGGATTTGGGGGAGAAAGTGGGGGAAATTCATTAAAAAAATTCTATCTAGTCCCAATATTTGTAAAGATTAAAGATGTAAATCTTAGCAGAAAGTTTTGTACAGTTTATTGTTACTGGATAATTATGTTAAGATTCATCATCTGCAACAGGTAGAGCAAAGAAAAGATGCATCACCAAAGATGGAACCTGCTGAGGCCCAGTAGAATTCTGTGATCATTATAAACTGAAGGCAGTTTCCTGCTACTCTGAAGGTGATACTCTGTATTGTCAGATCTAAAATAGACATTTAGATTATATGTGACTGCTATTAACAATGTTGTAATGATTGTGGTATTATAGTAATGCTGCATATTAGCAATGAGATGTGCTAGGTAGTTTATTGTATACTGCAGCAGCTCCCAACCTTTTCTATATCCAGCACCCCTAAAACGCTTCTGATATATTCTCTCAACCCTTACAAAAGCTCGAAATAATGGCAATGAATTATGCATATATACTATAATTTTGAAAACCCAAGTTTTCGCACCCTCTGGAATATCATCTCGCACCCCTGGTATACTGCTTTAGTAAGCTGCTTAGATCATTTTTTTAAAACTTCAGTGACATAAAAGCAAATGTAAGGCTCCACCCACTTATGGTCCTAAACAAATACAAAATAGTAAGATTGGCCTCTTAGGTACCAATCCCTGTGATACAATTTTTGGAGAACCGTTTTCAGAATATTGGTTGGTCCTAAAAAATAACAATTTCTCGGTGAATTGTGTAAAGCTTTCTGTCGCTCTGCGCCCTTCCACCTTCTCTCCACATCCTTATGGGCCAGCAATTACTGTTTCTTCTTTACCCAGAGAGAGAGAGAGAGAGAGAGAGAGAGAGAGAGAGAGACCCTTTCCTTCTTCCAGCACGAGTGCCAATCCCGGCTCAAAACATCGCCACTTACGCAGAAAAACCGCGCGGCTGTCACCTCCGACCTGGTTGGATAACTCCCCCAGGCCGCGTTTCCAACGGAGACCAGCTCTTCCGGCGTTGAGGCCGGAAACGGATATTATCGTCGGCCATAGTAGAGAGAACAGAAAATGTAGAGTAGACGCATGATAGCTTTAACGTACAAACTTCCGGGTTCCCCTTGCATAAAGAAAGGGTTTGGCGCTGCTCAGTATCAAACACGGTTTTTGCTAATGCCAGCAATACAGGTTTGGCGCTGCTATTCTTCCCAGGGCAATCCATCTGGAAAACTGCTTGATACGATTGTTCTTCAACCCAGCATTCCTGCGACAGGAAAAAAAGTATTCCAGACTTCCCTAGGAAAAAAAAAAAAGAAAATATTGGTGATAGGAGATTCAGTTCTTAGGGGAGCAGAAACTATAGTCTTCAGATCAGGCTTCCTAGACCATGGTCTGTTTTACCTAGATCAGGGGTAGGCAACCTTGGCTCTTTTATGACTCGTGGACTGGCTCAGGAATTCTGGGAGTTGAAGTCCACGAGCCATAAAAGAGCTAAGGTTGCCTACCCTTGACCTAGATGAAGGGCTATTGGCAAGGGATGGACTGCACCTCACAAGAACAGGAATGAATATATTTGGAAAATGATTGGCTCATCTTATCAAAATGGCCTTAAAGTGAAATTGAGGGGGGTGGCAATCTTCACAACCTTTAGAACAGACATGTCAAACTCGCGACGTCACATGACATCACGCAACGTATCGGAGCTTTTTCGCCATTGCTGGCAATGAGGTGGGTGCGGCTCTGGTATGATGAAACCGGCCCGCGGGCCGGCAGTTTGACACCCCTGCTTTAGAACCTAATTCCAAACAAAAACCACTAGAAAACAATCACATAAGGAGAAAGGGAGTAAAGAAGAAGTAAAGAAAAACATAATGAAGTAGAGAGTGATGGAAAGGATGAAATCCCAGTTACAAAGTAGAAGATGTAAGAAATATACCCAAAACCCATAAAGGATTCACATCGGTGCACACTAACACTCAAAGTTTAGGGAACAAGCAGGATGAACTTGAATTAATACAAGAAGGCAGATATGATATAGTTGCCATTACGGAAACTTGGGATGAAACTCATGACTGGAATGTACTGATGGAAGGATACAAACTATTCAAAAGAAACAGACCTAACAAAACAGGAGGTGGAGTTGCATTATATAATTATATAATTTACTTGGACTTCAATAAGGCATTTGATAAAGTAGACCACAGCCTACTACTTGATAAGATAGAAAAATGTGGGTTAGACAGCATCACCACCAGATGGATTCGTAGCTGGCTGACCGGCCGTACTCAGCGTGTGGTCCTCAATGGAACCGCATCTACATGGAAGGAAGTGTGTAGTGGGGTGCCGCAGGGCTTTGTTCTAGGCCCAATGCTCTTCAACATCTTCATCAACGATTTGGACAAGGGGATAGAGTGCGAACTCATCAAATTTACAATGCCTTGGTAAGGCCACACTTGGAATACTGCATCCAGTTTTGGTCACCACGATGAAAAAAAGATGTTGAGACTAGAAAGAGTACAGAGAAGAGCAACAAAGATGATTAGGGGACTGGAGGCTAAAATATATAAGGAACGGTTGCTGGAATTGGGAATGTCTAGTTTAATGAAGAGAAGGATGAAGGGGGACATGATAGCAGTGTTCCAATATCTCAGGGGCTGCCACATAGAAGAGGGAGTCAAGCTATTCTCCAAAGCACCTGAAGGCAGGACAAGAAGCAATGGATAGAAACTAACCAAAGAGAGAAGCAACCTAGAACTAAGGAGAAATTTTCTGACAGAACAATTAATTAGTGGAACAACCTGACTCCAGAAGCTGTGAATGCTCCAACACCGGAAGTTTTTAAGAAGAGATTGGACAGCCATTTGTCTGAAATGGTATAAGGTTTCCTGCCTGAGCAGGGGGTTGAACTAGATGACCTCCAAGGTCCCTTCTGTTGGAAACGTGATTAAAATACCAACAAAATTGGATTGGTAAGAAAAAGAGTTTATTCTGCAGAAAATAGAAAAGCGGTTTGCAAAGCGCGGTGGATCCTGGTGAGAGACTTCAACAGGAAGTTCTAAACCCAGAGACCACACCAAAATATTCAAACTCACAACATTATATACACTCCTATCGCGACGCCCCCATCC
>NW_015386515.1:1128818-1130444 GCF_001527695.2 Protobothrops mucrosquamatus | reverse complement strand
ATCAGAGTACCAATATGTAAGGTAACTCCGCTGCCAACTCAGGCCCCCACAGGTGGTCCAGGGACTAAACTTCATGGCATAGCAGGTATCAAAGCAGATTCTACTCTTGTGATTAGCAGAGGTACTGGTGTTCTGTCCTAATAATAATGATGTTAGATTCTTTCCACTTTGAGAGGTAAATATCTGAATGTTTTGTTTTGTTTTGTTTTATATTTCACACTAGAGGGGTCAACGCATGTAACCCTTCCTGTTTCATTACACAGGGAAAATCGAGTGGTATTATTAACACATGTTCCCACCACCTTCTTGCAGTCCATCTGAGTATGATATGTCACAGTTTTGGTTATCTTATTACCCATTTTGGTGGTTCTAATGCAATCATTACAGTAATCAGAGGTATTTATACTTTGACCGTTGCATATGTTCCTGGACCCTACTACTCCCACTATAATCCATATCTTAATTACTCCTGTAACCAAGGCCATATTGAGGTCTAACATTGTCCCAATTCTGTCCACCCCTGGAAAAGTACTTCTTCCCTTTCACTTTTGACACCACCGCCTGTAACGGGCTGAGATTGGTACTCGGGACACCATTCTTCAATGATCACTATATCACACTCTTCTCTGCAGTCTCTGTGTATCAGTGCGCAGTCTGGGCAATGGGTACAACAACACAATTACACCAACATTTACAGTCACAAAACCAACACATTTAAACCCTCCTTTTTTTTTTCTTTTTTCTAATGTCTCTATATTTTGCTTTTTCTTATTATCAACTTCAAAGGGTCAGGTTGAGGCACACTTTCCCACTTGGTTGGAGCGTCCACTGGTCCTTTCACATGGGTGTAGTGGGTCCAGCCTTTCCCTGCTGTTCATACTGCTGTTTCGGATTTCAGCAGCAGCTGGAAAGGCCTTCCCACTTCAGAACCAGCTTCTCCTCCTTCCAACTCCGGATCAGCACCGAATCTCCGATCTGGAATCTGTGGACTGGAAACTCCAAGGGAGGTGTTTGTGCCAGCAATCCTTGTTTCCTGAGAAAATCAAAATATCTGGACAGTTTATGCACATATTACTTCCAATGGTATTCTAGAAACCATATTAGTTGTTGCATTACTACATGGGTACTACATGGTAGTAAAATGTACCTGAATGCACTGAAATGGCCTAAGGGCTGGAGGCTTCCCTCCCCCTTTTTGTTTCCTGATTGCTTGCCTATTTACCTTTTTACATGTCAAGAATTTATCCAACATTTGTCTTGCTGCTGTATAAATTCCGACACATCCATAATGCTTCAGGAGCTCATCCACCAATGCCTGAACCCCCCCCCCAGTGGCTTCCTTCATGTAACTTCTCTAATAATCCTCGCGCTATGGGTTTATTGATTACCTGCCTCCCATCCGGGAGAAACCATTTACCCTTCTCTCTTTGTTGCCCACCTATCTGCATTATTTCTTTTCTTCTGTTTCTGAAAACACAGGGATCTCTTCTAGTGTTTCTACAATGGGTATTAAGACATTTATGCTTTCTTCATTTGCTGCCCTCTTGACTTCCTCATCCACAATCTTATTTCCCACACTTTCAAAAGAATTGCCCCTCTGATGTGCATTCACATGGGTTATGGCAA
>NW_015386515.1:1072248-1126652 GCF_001527695.2 Protobothrops mucrosquamatus | reverse complement strand
GAGACCACACCAAAATATTCAAACTCACAACATTATATACACTCCTATCGCGACGCCCCCATCCCCTCCCCTTGGTCCCATTTGAGAGGACTTCCGGGGGCACAATCTGTCCGATCCGCCTAGCCAGAATACATCATCCCTCCCCCTCAGTTACATTGTTCAGAACTTCTCTCTGCCATCCTTTTGTCTTGTTAAGTGTTTCTTCTAGCCAAGCCTCCTGGAATCTAGTGCCTACCTGCAGGGCTTGGCTAATCCTTCTATTGTTAATCAATTGTGACCGTTTTATTTTTAAACTTCTTCCTTTCTCACACTTCCAACTTTATTATTATTATTATTATTATTATTATTATTATTATTATTATTATTATTATTATTGTTGTTGTTGTTGTTGTTGTTGTTGTTGTTTTGTTGTTGTTGTTCTTATTATTATTATTATTATTATTATTATTATTATTATTATTATTATTATTATTAAATTGATCACTACATCTCTATAGAAATACACAAAACCAAAGATGAAAAACCTCCTAGAATCCATATGGGTCAATATAAAAGGGGGAAAATGACATTGCTATAAGAGTATACTACAGGTCACCCATCTAATCAATTAACAAATGTATGTAGGAAATACTCTGCAGTAGTAATGGGGACTTTAGCTACCCTGATATCAACTGGGAGACAAACTCTGCAGCAAGTGGGAAATCGAACAGATTCCTAACCAACTTAGCTGACAACTTTGTCACTTGAAAGGCAGAGGAGGGAACTAAAGGAAAAGCTATACTGGACGTAATTCTTACTAGTTGAGAAAAAGTGATAGAGAAGTTGAAGTTGCCGGAACCTTGGGTGAGAGTGACCACATCATATTAGAATTCAATATAATGCAAACACAAGCTATTGAATATAATCCAACCAGTATCTTAAACTTTAAAAGAGCTGATTTTAACAAACTCAGAGAGAACCTAAGCAAAATTTTGTGGATAAAAATCCTAAAGAGGAAAACAACTCAAGAAGCGTGGCAAACACTGAAAAATATGATCATATAAGCCCAATACAATACCACTGAAAAAGAAAAACAAGCCAGCATGGTTGCACAAAGATCTCTCCGATAAACTGAAAGACAAAAAGGATAAGTACAAAAAATTGAAAGAAGGACACATAACTAAAGCAGAATATCAGCAGATAGCTCAAATCTGCAAAGATGAAGTCAGAAAAGCAAAGACTCAGAATGAACAAAGACGTGCAAGAAAAGTCAAAGATAATTTTAAAAAAGTTTCTTTCAACATATAAATAACAACAAAAAAGGCAATGAAACAGTCAGCATCCAGTTTTGGTCACCACATTACAAAAAAGATGTTGAGACTTTGGAAAAAGTGCAAAGAAGAGCAACAAGATAATTAAGATCCTGGAGACTAAAACATATGAAGAACGGTTGCAGGAATTGGGTATGGCCAGTCTAGAGAAAAGAAGGACTAGGGGGGACATGATAGCTGTATTCCAGTATTTGAGAGGCTGCCACAACGGGAAGGGGGTCAATTTATTTTCCAAAGCACCAGAGGGCAGGACAAGACACAATGGATGGAAACTGACCAAAGAGAGAAGCAACTTGGAATTAAGGAGAAACTTCCTAACAGTGAGGACAATTAACCAATGGAACAGTTTGCCTTTAGAAGTTGTGAGGGCTTCATCACTGGAGGTTTTTAAGAAAAGACTGGACAACCACCTATCTGAGAGGGTATAAGATCTTCTGCTTGAGCAGGGAGTTGTAGAAGACCCCCAAGGTCCCTTCTGGCTCTATTCTGATTTATTTATTATATTAATAAAGGGTCTCGATCATAAGGATCACTTTAGAACATAAAAACAAAGGAGTGAAAGGACCTTGGAGGTCTTATAAGTACAACCCCCTGCTCAAGGCAGGAGCCTTATACCATCCCAGTCAAATGGTTGTCCTGTCTACTTTTGAACACCTCCAGTGATGGAGTGCCTATAACCCCAAGAGGCAAGCTACTGCATTCATTAACTGCTCTCACTGTCAGAAAATTCCTCCTTACTTCCAGGTTGATGCCCTCACCATATTTGTCATTGTTGCTATTTTTAACAATTATCTGTATGAAAGTAAGAAAGAAGCAGCAACTGTACTTAGCAAGGGGACCAGCAAGGAGGGAGCCAAAAGAAATGTATTGTTGGCTCAGAATTGCTTTTCAGACTGAGTAATGGCATATAATTTTAATAAATATATATAAATAAATCTAATTCAGCTATATCAAAAATTGGCAATTATTTTGAATTTTCATAAAATGGCTGTTGTTGCCACAACTTGCCAATTTCCAAAGTTCCTGTACAGTAAATTGAGGGGATCGTTCCCTCCCCTTTCACCCCCCTACAATCCCTTTTCAAAATCCCTTTTTCTCTGAGCATGCAAGCACACTTCTACTCAAAGCTCTGGATGGCAGACTAATGATTTTTCTAAGAACATATATGTGGGCCCCAAAAGCACTTTTATAAATAAAGATACTATAGAGGCTGACAGTTTGATTTGTAACACGCCATCTTTCCTCTCCACCTGTCCACTCCTCTCATCTCCCTTCCTTTTTCTTTCCAAGTTTCTTTAAAAATATTCAAGTGGGATAGAGAACCTGGCAAGTAGCAATGAACATGTCTTTAGACACAGAGTTGTGTATCTCTAATCCAGGTCAGTTAGGCTTAGAGTTTATGCATGATTTCTTTAGGGTAAGGTAGAGAGTATGCAATAGACTGTACTCCCTAGATCATTATGATGATGATGATGATATTTATTAAACTTACTCCTTTAAACTACTGCCTTACTCTCTCTGGGTGGCTCACAGTAATTGCAATCAAATCAACAATCCTTAAAAGAAGGCAAATGCGATGAAGCAAGTGTCTCATCTCCCTTGCCAAAGGCCTGGGTAAAGATTCAGATTCTCACAGCTTTTCTAAACATCAGTAGGGTCAGAACCATCTAGAACTCAGCAAAAATTCCATTCCAGATGGCAGGGGCTGCTACACGAAAGTTGGGCTTATGGGATCCCAATAGGTGGCATTTTTTAATTAAAGAAATGGCAACTCTGCAAGATCAAATTGGCCAGGCAGATGCTATGGGAAATAGACAGATTTCAAGTAACCAGGCTCTATAGCATGTAGGGCTTTATCGGTAACAGCCAGTACTTTGAATTGCATGTGGAAATAAGCCAGCAACCAATGCAGCGCACAAAACAGAGGTATTACACGGGCATACAAAGCATGCCCATTACTGCTTGTGCTGCCATACTGTGGACCAATTGAAGCTTCTGTATGGTCTTTAAGAGCAGTCCCATGTAAAGCACATTGCAGTAGTCAAGCTGCATAAGTGCATAAGTGATTGTGTAAAGGGCCCTCGAATGTAGGAAAGGGTGCAACTGGCATACAGATGGGGTTGTGCAAAGGCTTTCCTGGCTGCAGCTATTATTATTTCATATGGCATAACAGAATACAGCATTAATGCATAAAAACTCACAAAAACAACATATACAATGTATATCAAAATATAAAACATCAAAGCAGTGAACCATCTTAAAAACACACAGCATGAGTTATGAATAAAATTAAATTATATATGAGCAATAACTGGGGTTACTGGCCATAGCTGACACCTTTGAATAGGAGCTGCGAGACCAGGAAGACCCTGAATTCATAAAGAAATGTACTTATGATTGTAAAAATTGTTCTGTTGATGCTGTTCAGTGTTTTTGAATTATATGGATGAAGTAATTGAGGGGACGCACACCAAATTTGCAGATGGTACAATACTAAGAGGGTGGCTAGAATTTTGGAGAAGAGGTGAATTTTTTTTTTTAAAAAAAAAAAACTTAGCTAGCTAAAACAATAGGCAGAAACAAAATAATAATAATTCTTGTTTCTTGTTCTGAATCAA
Source organism: Protobothrops mucrosquamatus (assembly GCF_001527695.2). NCBI lineage: Eukaryota > Metazoa > Chordata > Lepidosauria > Squamata > Viperidae > Protobothrops > Protobothrops mucrosquamatus. The sequence continues at coordinate 1,122,724 of NW_015386515.1, read as the reverse complement.
GAGGATCAACTGATCTCTTACAGTACATCCTTGTAGCTACAGACTGAAGGCAACAGCAGGAAAACAATAGCAATAGTACTTAGACTTATATACATCTTCATAGTGCTTTACAGCAGCGCCCCCCCCCCAACCTTTTGGGCACCAGGGACTGATTCCGTGGAGAGAGGTTTTTCCGCAGAATGGAGGGGATGTGATTTTCCATGCTACCTGCATCTAGCAGATGGAGCTTCACTTGTTTATGCGGCCTGGATTCAGGCATGCTGTGGCCTGCTGCTGGTCCACGCACCAGGGGTTGGGGACCCCTGCTTTACAGCACTCTCCAAGTGATTTACAGAGTCAACATATTGCCTCCAACAATTAGGCTCCCCATTTTACCATCCTTGGAAGGATGGAAGGCTGAGTCAACCTTGAGCTGGTCAACATCAAACTCCTGGTAGTGGAATGCAGAGTTAGCCTGCAATACTGCATTCTAACCACTGTGCCACCACTGCTCTTAAAAAGCATGTTGAACATGCATATTTATTCTAAGTATGGGCTGTTGAACAATAGTTTTGCAGAATATGATATAAGGTAGGGTTAAGTCATATATCAAAACCAAAGTTTCTGCTTCATGGACCATGGAATAAAGAATGGTGAATGTCCCTTACTTGTGTCAGTTTCAACTTACTTCATGGCAAATTGGGATTCTTGGGGAAAAATTGAGGGATACCAATAGTACCTGTAATATATTTGCATGTTTGTAATGTAGTTGGTAAAGAGAACCAATTGGGCTAGTGTAGTAGCATCAGGCTAGAAACCGAAGAATATGAGTCCTAATCCTGACCCTGGCACAAAGCTAGATGGATGACTTTGGGCTACTCACTTTGTCTCAGCTCTAGAAAGGAAGCAATGGCAAACCCTTTTGAAAAACCTTGCCAAGAAAACTGCAGGGACTTGTCCAGGCAGTCTCTGATAATTGGACATGATTGAACAGAAGAAAAAAATGTAGTTGGTATACCTTCAGTGAATTATACCCTCCACCTAAGGACTTCTAAAATGAATACATATTACATACCCAAATTTAAAAGGATATCTTAACATTAAAATGAGGCACTAATAGAGGAAAATAAGGGAAGAAAACAGCTACTCTTTCTCCAGCTGATTCCTATTTTGAGGAACTGCTGTCTGTAATCATAGAAAAGCATGTTATGAAGGTCCCATGACATTTTGTACATCTGTTCCTATTTTGCATAGGACACTCATTCTTGTCAATATGTGCTGATATCAGGAGGTGTTGTTCAGAGAGGCTGAGAGGTTAATCCATCACTTGTTTGCCATTGTGAGTCACATGAATTCAGGACCTAAGAACTGCTGACCAAAGAGCTCATCCAGATGTTGGATTATAAATCAGCTGAAATATCACATCTGATGTTGGACAATTCTTTATGTGCTTCATTTCTGCTGTGTAAATAATTCTAAATTGTATATTATAGGATATTATATATTATTATATATTATTGTATATTATATTATTATTAATAATAATAATTAATAATAATTAATATATTATTATATTATATTATTGTATATTATATATTATTAAAGGGAGACAGAGAGGAGAGAGAAAGTGACATCTTAGTTTTCTTGGCAAGATTTTGGAAGTGATTTTGGAAATTGATGCAAATATAAAATAACTTTGAACATATACTGGATTGGGAGTTGTGGTCCTACAATGAGCCAAGAGGGCATCTACAAGTTGCTCAGCAGCAGATTCGCCCCAGAATAGAGCTGACAAGGGTATGTCCTCCACAAACACTTAGCAGCCTAACTCAGAACTGGAATGGGAACAGATAATGGGTAACTCCAAATAGAGGAATATTATTTGTTTTAGAGCAGCAGTGGTATATTTTGACATATAAACTACATTGAGAATTGTATGCGGCAAAACAAAGTTAACAAATCAGTTAGAAGGGAGTTATGAGATTTGTTTTGTCCTGCAGAGCAGCTGTTTAAATTTGGTGGCTTCTTAGAGCGACTTGCATGCTTATATTCTATAACCATTTTGGAAAGCACCTCATTGTACCTTATGGGTTTTCAGAAGGAAAGTTTCTGAGATGATTTGCAAACTTCCACAGGCATTCAGCTCCCATCTGCAGCATTTTGCTGGGAATATTAAGTAAAGCACCCTCTTGGCACCAAATATCTGCACACATAATGTAACTGAAATAGGATTTTATATTCTCACCCTTCACCTTTGCTGGATTTGATTCTTTCATGTTCCTTTTTATTTCTCAAAGGCAAAGCCACGTGTCTTTTACCAGTTACAGAAATGGTCTCCCTATCATCCTAATGTGAAAGTTGCCATTTTATTTCCTTTAAAATGGTCTACCATTATTTCCAATTAGTTTCTGGGAAGATTTCAGAAGTGCTGTTTTTGAACTTTAAAGCCGGGCGTCCTGGGGAGGTGCCTGTGGACAGCTGCTCCCTGGGTGTTCACCAGTCTCACTGCACTGGCCGGACATCTCCCCTCCCCCCCTTTTTAAAAGGCCCTTCTAATTACCACAGATAAAAAAATGACAGGCTGCAAACAAATCATCCAGTATTATTTTTATCTCCCAGTAGGCCTGTGGGCACCCATAAGCATTTTCAGAAAAAGATGGGTAGCTGCAATCGAATTCTTTATTTTTTCTATCCAGAAAAAAGAAGTTTCCCAAAGGAGTAGAAAAGTTATATCCCAGCAGTTTTGCCTTCTGATGGTTTGCTTTTTGACTGGTTGTGCCTACCCTGGCAGTCACTGTGTGACAGTGTGCAATACAGTATTCTACATGTTTGGATGACTTTGGGCCAGGATAACTACCGTATTTTACGGCGTATAAGACGACTTTCTAAACCCTGAAAATCTTCTCAAAAGTCGGGGGTTGTCTTATACGCCCAGTCGTCTTACACACCGGAAAATACGGGTATTCTATTTTATTCCTTTTAAGCTGAGGACGCGATGGGGGCGGCGGCCGGGAGCCACTGCCTCCCGTCCTGCTCCCCCTCCCTGGATGCGATGGGGGCGGCGGTCGGGAGCTGTTGCCTCCCGTCCTGCTCCCCGTCCCCGCCCGTTCAGCTGAGGACGCGATGGGGGCGGTGGCCGGGAGCCGCTGCCTCCCGTCCTGCTCCCCCTCCCCATTCGGCTGAGTATGCGGACGCCCATTCGGCTGAGGACGCGGCGGCCAGGCTGGGGGCGGCGTGGACTCCCGACGATGCTGCAGTGGCCGCTGCCGTGCCACTGCTGCCGCCGCCACTGGAGCTGCTGCCTCCCGTCCTGCTCCCCCTCCCCACCCGTTCGGCGCCGTCTGCCTTTCATTCTCTCTCTCTCCTAACCTGGAGGGAGAGGGAGAGAGAAAAAGAGAGAAAGAGAGAAAGAGGAAAGAAAGAGAAGAGAAAGAGGAAAGAGAAAGAGAAGAGAGAGAGAGAGAAAGAGGAAAGAGAGAGAGGAAAGAGAAAGAGGAAAGAAAGAGAAGAGAAAGAGAGAAAGAGAGAGGAAAGGGAAAGAGAAAGAGAGGAAAGAGAAAGTTAGAGGGAAAAAAAGGAAGAGAAAGAGACAGAGTAAGAGAGGAAAGAGAGAGAATCAATCTCCTTTCTCTCTTTCTCTTTCTCTTCTCTCCTTTCTCTCTTTCTCCTTTCTCTTTCTCTCCTTTCTCTCTCTTTCTCTTCTCTCTCCTTTCTCTTTCTCTATTTCTCCCTCTCCTTTCTCTCTCCCCCTCTCCTTTCTCTTTTTCTCCTTTCCCTCTCTTCCTCTCCTTTCTCTCTCTCTTTCTCTCCTTTCAGAGAAAGAAAGAGAGGGGGAGAGGAAAGAGAAAAAAGATTGAGGAAAGAGAGAGGAAAGAGAGAAAGGAAAGAGAAGAGAAAGAGAGGAAAGAGAAAGAGAGGAAAGAGAGGAAAGAGAAAGAGAGGAAAGAGAAAGAGGAAAGAGGAAAGAGAGAGAGACAGAGAAAGAGAGAGGAAAGAGAGAGAGAGAGAAAGTTAGAGGAAAGAGAGAAAGAGGAAAGAGAAAGAGAGAGGAAAGAAAGGAAAGAGAGAGAGAGGAAAGAGAGACAGAGAGAGAGAGACCCTTTTGACATCTAAAATAAAGATAACACTGCATATATCCTTTTTTACCTTTATTTTATGTATACACACACACACAAACATACACACACACACACACACACACATATCATAAAGGTAAAAAAGGATATATGCAGTCTTATCTTCATTTTAGATATCAAAAGGGTTTTGCGGCTCCCAGTGTTTTGTTTTCGGTGGGAAACGTGTCCAAGTGGCTCTTTGAGTGTTTTGGGTTGCCTACCCCTGATATAGCCCAAACTCTATATTTTAACTGAAAAAGTTGGGGGTCATCTTATACGCCCAGTCGTCTTATATGCCGGAAAATACGGTAGATGGCCTAGAACAATAAGATCGTTATAAGACCAAATGTAGAAAGAGAAAAAAAAAGCCGTACATTTTAAGTTGAACCTGAATTTCTTAATGGGAAATAACAGAATAACAGACTTGGAAGGGACTTCTATTCCCTCATCTTAACCATTTATGAAGATGTTGAAGAGTATTGGGCCTAAGACATAATTGCCTTTCAGGGAAGAATTGCTCTTTACCAGACAAACAACTGCATGTAGAATATTGGTCTGAATAGGAAGCTTCTGCAGCAAAGATACGATATATGTGCATCTTGATGCACATTTGAGATATTCAATTTTATGATATGATTTTTAATTTTTATTGTAATTGTTTTGTGGAATTCCTTGCAAATTCCAAAATAGCCAATTTTAGCTGGATTCACACACTCTAAAGAATATTTTCTTAAGATATTTAAACCCATGCATACATCTCACAGTCCTTTTTTGGTATAAATTTTATTAAAAGTTTTGAAAAGAAGATAAAAATGAACAAAAATGAATACAAAGTAAAGAAATAAATGTAAGGAAAAAAGAGGAAGAAAGGGAAAGACAAAAGTGCAAAAATAAAATATTAGAAATAGAAAGAAAAAGCTTCTGATATCCTTTGTAGCAAATACAAGAATGATTACAAAATTATCTCTTACTCTATGGTTAAGGCACTCACGCTATCCAGGATTCTCATAATTTATTAGCCTCAGTTGTCAGAGTCTTGCAATATTACATTTCCTTGTGCCAGCAAATGTGTATTTGTGATGGATATGTTCAGTGGTGGGATTCAAATATATGTTATGGTTTCTTACTTGTATGTAATGGTTGAAATTTGGTTAAGCTTTCTTTATTTTTGTATGTCGTTGTTGATAGATGCTCAGAGTTGTATTATATAAAATATTTGTATTTTAAATAAATAAATACTCAAGTACATTTCTCTGAAAAAATGTTGAACAATAATCTGCCTTTCAAATGGGTGCCTACAAACTCCTAGCAAAGCCAGCCAATGAACAAGGTTGCAGGGTTTTAAGGAAACCACAAATTTTCTTGTGGCTTCAAATATGCTGCAGCCTTGCCAGAAATATATTAGTTTGGCTCTTACACACTGCTGACATCATGGTAGGTGGTTCATAGCTGGTTTCAAACTGATGCATTCTTTTTGGGCAAACACTTAGAATTTATTCTTCCAGTAAAGCAACTCACATGGCTCCTACTGTGTTGGAATTATTATATATATTAATTTGTGAATAAAATTGTGTTCCAAAGACAACTAATTTTAATTGTGGAAGACTTTTTCAAAATAAAGTTAAGTTGATAAGGTACAATAGCTTTTATTCATAATTTTACAGAAAAAGTAAAAATTAAGACACCATCCTGCTATGTAATGGAAAATCAGTTTTCCTTTTGAAATTTCAGCTTTTTTAGAGGTGAGAAAAGTAAGGTCCTACTCTTAGGCAGGAAAAAACAAATGCACATGTACAGAATAGAAAGTACCAGGCCTAACAATAGTGCCTGTGAGTGGAATCTAGGTGTCCTTGTGAACCACCACTTAACTATGAGCCAGCAGTGTGTTGCAACTGCCAAAAAAGCCAATGCAGTCCTATGCTGCATCAAGAAAGGGATAGCATCAAGATGACGATCAAGATCACAAGAAATGATAATACCTGTCATGGCCCCATTATATCCCAGTTTGGAGGAGTTGGAACCGGGACCATCCGATGGGGATGGCATGTCTCCCTTGGAATGTTTGGAGAGGCCAGGGGCTGAGGACGATGCTGTCCCAGGCCCTTCAGGCATTGGGTGAAGTTTGCCCTCAACAGACAAGGGGGAGGATTGGCTGCAGACAAGCAGTGGTGCTGAGAGGCAACAGATCCCCTCTGATGAGGAACAGCTGCCTCCCCCACTTTAACTCAAGGGCATGGAGAGTAGAGCAGAGGCAAGCTCAGAGGAGGTCTGTGACGTTGCTCGGGAAAAGGTCGCCCCGCCACTCCTCACAAGGAACACCTAGTGTGGGATGACTTAAACAGAAGCTGAGGGGGGGGAAGAGATCATCTTTGTCAGGAACAATTGTTTGCTTTGGCATATACTCCCCCAGCTTTGGAAAAAACTCAGCCTTGACTTCTGTTTCTGCCTGTGCCTTGCCTTTGTCTTGCAGGGTGCCTTTTGCCTTGTGGATTTGCCTTACCCTGTAGACTTGCCTTACTCCTTGGACCTTGCCCTGTGAGTTTGCACCTTGTCTTTGGACTTTCTCTCTGCCTTTGCAAATTGGTTTTGGTGCTTACTGGCTTTTGTTTGGGGGACTATGGGTGGCTGCCTTCAGGGAAGTGTGGAGTGGAGCCTTACCAGTCATTGTAGGACCGTTTGTTGTGAACTTTAACAGAGCAATAAAGAACTTTATCATAGCCTGTCTCTGCCTAGGCAACCTGGGTCATAACAATACCACTCTATACTGCACTATTAAGACCATGCTTGAAATACTGCATCCAGTTCTAGTCACCATGATACAAAACAATGCTATTGCCCTGGAAGAGTGCAGAGAGGAGTAACAATATGATGAATAGCTAAAGAGATTAAGTATGTTTAGGCTAATGAAGAGGACTCACGGTGACATGATAGCAATCTTCCAATGGTGCCATCCAGTTGCCTTTTGGAAAAGCACTTTTGGGACAACCATGACCTGGACTGAGAATCTCCACAGACAGTCTTCCAATATTTGAGGGGCTGTCACAGGGAAGAGGGATCTATTTATTCTCCAAAGCACCTGAGGGCAGGAAAAGTGCTTCCTTCACTTTGTGTAAACAATGGCCGGCAGTCACCCTTTACCTACATTAATATCAAGATTTGTGAAACCACTGATACCTTGGAAGACACTGATGTTCTTGCCAAGCAATGTGGAGGAGCATCCACTATTCAATGAGTCAGGAATTTGGAACTCCAAGCAACCAGACTTGATAGGCAAACTGTCTTTCAAAATATCTTACAGAAGTTAAATGAATGAAAGAAGCAGACATTATTTATAAGAAATTTATTGAACAATCATTTGCAAGAAAAAAATGAGAAGATTGTATTCTCTTATAAAGCAAATTAAGAACACTACATAGAGAATAAAATTGAATTCTGGTGGTAAATAATCATACATCTCATAGGAAACTGAATTTTCCCATTTTTTGGCAAATATATGACTTTAAATACATAACTGCAGCTAACATTGCAAGCAAAATCTATCAAAAAACAGATAAGACACAAGAAAGGAAATGATGCATTATCAGATGTTCATTCGCTCCCTGTATTTGCAATGCAAAATCATCATTAGTCAGATAATCCATTTAGAATACAGAAAAGTCTCCTAACCCTTTGGCACGCATGTCATGATGTTCTCTAAGTCTGAAGCATTGGGGCATCAACCCCTTGGATAAGGAACCATTAAATCCAATGCCCTGATGTGGCTAAACAATATAATATCTAACACATGCAAGAGATGTCCTGTATACTGTTCTTCCTTAACCATTACTGTCTCCTGGGACTTGCATGCAAAGAGGAGGGAAACCCCTTGCTGCACTATTTACTCATACTACAGAATGCAGAATTGTGAACCTAAAATGGTCTGATGGCAAAAATGGATTGTACAGTCCTAAAGTGGCAGTGGGGGACAATGACAATGAAGTCTTTGTTATTCTTGGATCCAACTTAATCTCTTCTCCAGCACTTCAAACTGCAGGTGTTAAAGTTAACTTCTGCCCCCATTCTTCAGCCTGTTGAATCCCACTATCTTCCTCTGAAACTGACAACATATCAATTTTTTAGTGTTAGTGGCATCATTAGGTCCGATTATTGCTTCTACACTGTGCTCATGACAAGGTCAGGCTTTTAGCATGCTTCTGGGACAAACTACATAACCAAATCAAAGAACTGTCCTCATTTTTCCTTTAGAGTGTTGAGGAAAGTTTGGAGAATGTTATTACTGTGTTGCTCATTCCTCAATAATTGGCACCTTTATTTACGTATGCATGACAACTGGGTGCTAAAAGCACTGCCAACAGAAACTGCCCCCCATATGTTATCTAGCAATAGAATGTGCATACAGCAAGACTATAACACTATCCAGGAATAAGAGTGGAGTTAAGCTAGATAGGAGTTGTACCGCTGGCTGATATTGCTAAGTCTTCAGCTTCTATTATTAGCCTATCCTAAAATCCTGAAAAACTAAACTGTACTACTGTTCAGAGATGAACTGGAATCACTGTCCATGCAGCAAGTGAGCTGGATCATTGACAATTCTTGATCTGCTTACCCATGGGACTTCGGAGGTTACATTCACTGGGAGAGACTCTCAAAATATGAGAAACAGTAACACAAACTCTCATTAATTCCCTTGTTTACACTTGCCAGCTCTCAACCTAATGGAAAGAAGCGAGGGTGTGGGTGAACCAGAGATGCCACCAGTGCCTCTCTCTCTGAGTCACAGTATCTAATGCAGAAGTTAGCAAAACTGCTGTCTGAATTTTAGAATAGTCTCCGCCTGGGTAGTGAAGTCTTGTAAAGAGACTTGCCCCTGGCCTCAATATAGAAGATTCGCATTTCTTTGCCATCAATCTCAAAGTAGGCAAAGCCTCCTTGGGAAGACGCCTGCCCATAGAAGAAGCGTAGGTAGCCATTTGGGACTTTATGGAGGTGTTGCTTGGAGTCATCCATGAAGTTTCCTGCTCCACTTAAGACATGGCCTATGCCACCTTTGTCCAGTAGGTACTATTTAATTGGAGAAAGAAAAAGAAAAAGAAGAAGAAACAACAGATTTAGATCAGGACCGCATCACACCATTTGGGGGCCTCTTTGTCCATTATGCTTTAATTGCACATTAACACTCCTATGGAGAAACATTAATTAGATTTCTATTCATAATACAGAATAACAGAGTTAGAAGGGACCTTGGAGATCACCTCATCCAACTATCTGTCCAAGGACCTATATCGGACAAATAGCTGTCCAGTCTCTTCTTAAAAACCTCCTGTGATGGAGCATTCACAACTTCTGGAGGCAAGCCATTCCACTGGTTAATTGCTTGATTTCTAGCTCAGTCTTGTAGAATAAGCAAGGTCATTGCTATAATCACAGCAATGGAAAAAAAATATTAGATGTTCCAGCCAAAATAAACCTGGAGAACAATTGCTGTATTTAATGCTCAGAATATGCTAGATGACACAGGCAATGAAATGCATGCCTGTGCTAAAAGGGCTTTCAGTTTGTGTGAGGTGAAAAAAAGAGAATGGATTTGGGGATAGATCCTTAGGAAACACACATAGGACAGCTAAGCCCATTCAAGAAAAGCTTTCATACAGGAGAAACCCAATGAGAACTTTCAAGAAACCAAAAGCTGGCTAGAGAGAAGGCAAGAATAGGTGCAACATAGAGTTCAGTACAAACACGACAGGATCAAAGGTAAGGCAAGGCAAAAGAACACTGCCTAGGCTTTTCTCACTCAATCCACAATGAAAGCAGAAAGGTTATGCTTGAGATTGTTATAAAAAATAAACTGTAAAAAAGCAATAAAGACTGCAGACTGGAAAGCAGATCAGAAAAACTGCAAATATGCATGAAGCCTATGAAGAACTCATTTTACATTTATTGCCATAAACCATTTACAGTCTTGATCATCTCCAGCAATTATAAAGGAGCCTATTGTCCTTCCCATTTTATAGGTTAAAAATAAAGACTGACAGGCAGATTTCTTGACAGACCTCAGACTTCTCTCTTTCATCAGTTGGGTTCCCATTCCAGGAAGCATTCAATAGCACACTCAAGCCAGTAACCTTCTAAATGTTCTGTGCTACAGCCACAACCACCTCAGCCAAGATGGTCAATGGGGGTAGTGGAAGAAACATCTAGAGGGTTGTAGTTTCCCTCCCTATAGAGGACAGCAGAACTCAGTGATATGAAGTTTCTTCTCTTACCTGCAGGTTGTGATCATGGCCACACAGGTAGGCAGTGGCCTTGTGTTTCAATAGCAGTGGCTGAAGCTGCTTGACCAAGCATTCAGTGGGGCCGTGCTTTCCCACAGACCATACTGGGTAGTGCCCTGCCACCAGCAAGTAGTCATCCTGGGAACTGGCCATCTGTTTGCGGAGCCAAGACAACTGGCTACGGGCCATGCCTGCATTCTGAGGACGTAAGGGCTGCTCGCTTTGGAAGTCATCTGAATTACCGCAGATGGTCACCGTGTCTATCATGAGGATGGCAAGAGTAGTATTGCTGCCAGGCACCTTGAACCTCAGCTTGTAGTAATATTTAGGGAAATGCCTGCATAAAAAAGGTTGGAGGAAGAAGCTTTAGAGGAAAGCAAGTGAACATGCTTCTACTTCAGAAGAGCATTTCCAAGGTACTTCAAGATCTGCAAAAGGCACATGTTCTAGATAACTTTTTTTAAAAAGAATATCTCCATCCCAACAGGAATATCATAGCAAATGCCTAAACAAACTGGCAGCTTTGGGTCCTTGAACCAAAACTTTATTTACAAATGTAATTTGGAGAAGCAAGGAAAATGCTTCTTGCCCATGTGACTGAAGCACTGTGGCCAGCCAGCCCAGAGAGGTACAGAAGTTAAATCCAGGCCAACTTTCAGCCATAAAAGTAACATGGGATTCCCCAAAAACTTACTGTTTGTTTCTCAGTGTAAGGAGAAACAAGTGGTAGAAGAGGATCCCAGGAATTCAGCCTATTGGCTACTAATAATAGTACAGATGTTGGCCAGACTCCACTTTAAGTTCATTCAAAAACCAGAAAGAGCTTATGACTAATAATCTCTGCAGGAGCCACATTTTTTGTTTTAAAAAATCTGAGCATGTACATATAAATACAGGATATAAAATCACAGGAAGAATAAAATAAATGATGTCCCAGAGGTTTATGTCCACAATGTCACTTGGCAAAGAGGAACACTTTCACAGCCAGAGCATTGGAAGCCAGTTAAAAATTGTGTACTGTGATGTATGATGCAAAAACCGTGACTGATTTACGTCAAATGCATGTACCTAAGAATAGAGTTTGAATTATTACATTCATCTGTGTGCTTCCATGTTGATGCAATCTTGGTTTGCTGCACATATGTATGAGGCAAACAATTAAAAGTGTTATCACTGTTGTGGGTAGGGCAGGACACAACTGTTCAATTAGCATAGTTGTGTGTGGGGAAGGAGGGTGTTTCTGTTTAAGAAGGAAATAGGAACTCAAAGAAAGCATACAAGTCTCTGTATAACGTCTGTTCTCATACCCCAAGGATAATAACGATTATTGTATGTTATTGTAAAAGGTAATTTAAAAGAATGATTCATGCTCTTTGAGAGATAGCATAATCTGGTGGCCATTGATATTTATTGTTTGTGGGGGGAAATCCCTTTTTTTCTAATAGTAAGTGCAGTTCAACATTAGAATCAATGTCCTAGAGAAGTAGTTGCCTGCCAACAGTGATTGTGCCCAAGTGGAGGTTAGACAACCATCTGCCTGAGATGCTGTAAGAAGCTGGCTGCACCGAGTAGGATTAGCCCCGATGGCCTCTTCGAGGGTTCCATGATTTCAGTGTGAATATTCTAGCAGAGGATATTCCCTGCAACGCAATGGCACTTCTTGCACATTGTTTCTCTCCTCACCAAGACCTGCATACCCAGTGACTACATTTCCTTCCATCCTTTGTCAGACCCCAGCCTTACCAGCGCTTGGAGATTTTGCTATAAGCAATCTGGGCAGACACATTCCCAGAATGATCATGGTTTCCAGCCACAACATACCAGGGCAATTTACGCAGTGAGGGTGCTTGGAAAACTGATTCAAAGGTTTCCTATAAAGAAACAAGAAACGTTTATTTGTGGGGAAGAGGAAGAAATATTTTCTGCACAGTATCAGCTGCTGGTAAAAGTGTCAAGAGTTTTCCAGCGATCACAAAAATTAGCAACTATTCCTTTTACAATAGGTGGCTTCCGACAAGCAAAGTCAAAGGGGGAAGCCAGATTCAATTAACAACTACATAATTCACTTAACAACTTTATGATTCATTTAACAACTTCATGATTCACTTAACAACTGTGGCAAAAAGGTCACAAAATAGGACACAATTCACTTAACTGTCTTGCTTAGCATTGAAAATTTTGGGCTTAATTGTGGTTGTAAGTAGAGGACTACCTGTAGTAGGTTGGGGACATCAACTTAAAATGTCTGGGTACTTATTATTACCTTTGTAACTTTACAGACTGACAGCTCCACTCCATCACACCCCTAGGAAAAACTAGGGTGCCTCTGCATTTGGACCTAGGTGGAATCATGGAATCAACCTTTTTCTTCTGAGGTTTAATGAAGGGGAAGCATCTTGCCTTTTTAAGAGGGGCATCATTGCCTACAAATTCCTGCAAGGGGTCCGTCCAGTTCTGATGGAAGGGAGGATTTGTCAGAGGCCCAAAACTGGATTCTTCCAAAACAGGAATCTGCTTCAGTTATTGATTGCCCCCCTCCACTCTCTTTGGGATGTTCAGTTGCAATCTGATGATGTATCAGAGATAATTCCACCCTTCCACTCGAAAGGGAGCCCTGCCCAGCCAAGTGATTAAAAGCTGCCTAATCCCTGGAGAAGCCTCTCTTGGAGGCTAGAAGCTGAACTCTCCCTCCCTGCCAAACAGCCAGACTGTTCCTATATAAGGGGCCCTGTTTCCTAAGAGAAACTTATTCCCAAATAAGGTTTTGTCCTCTGAGGGTAGAAGCTGCACGTTTGTAAATAGTTGAAGAAGAAAATCCCAGAAAGGTTCCCTGGTCACCCTTCTTCCTACAGGGGGAGGGGGAGGAATACGTTTACCCAATGTGCAGCAGTACAGGTATACCTTGTTTTATTGCACTTCAGTTTGTTGTGCTATGTGAATAATGTGGTTTTTTTACAAGACCCTCCATCAGCAAAAAGATTATGACTCGCTGAAGGCTCAGATGATGATTAGCATTTCAGCAATAAAGTATTTTTTAATTAAGGTATGTACTTTGGGTTTCTTTAGACATAATGCTACTGCATACTTAATATATTACAGTATAGCGTAAACATAACTTTTATAGGCACTGGGAAACTAAAAATGTGTGTGAAGTGCTTTATTGCGAAATTTACTTTATTGAGGTGATCTGGAACCAAAAGCGCAATATCTCTGAAGTATATAGTTTTTTTCTACTGTTATCATTCTCAATGTAATGATTGAGCAAATTTTTCTCCTAGATACAAGTTTCTACAGAGATAATTTATATAATTTGGTTATTTGTGGCTACAGACAGAAGCATCAACAACTCTTTTTCCTATACCAGAGGAAGGTACATTGCAGTGAGTTTTCCTCATTGTTCAAGCCCATCCCTTGTTCTTTTGATTCCATTCTTCTCACATTTGCAATGTTTCTGTTCTCTGAACACAGGAAACAAACACTTCATCCTAAGGTTCTGAAACCTTTCATTTTTTTATCATTTCCATTTCTTCACTTCCTCTATCATTTTTACATGAACAGTTTGCTTTTTCTATTGATCTGGAAAGATGTAATCTATTTAAATGTGCATTTCCCAAATTTTAGGATTTTGACCATGTAGGCTCCTTCAATTGAATAAGTAACCCCCCCCCCTCTTATCTGTGTCTTCCCCTTCTCACTAATCCTCCCATGTAAACTTTTGTAACATCTTGCTTGGTGAAGACATCTGGAGGTCTTGAATGCTTGACAACCCACTGACTGATGCAATTTAAATTGAGTTGGGATGAGACTGCTTCCCTGTCATTCATATGCTTCAGTTGATTAACCTTTAGCCAAACATTGCATATTGTCTGCAAGAGTTCAGTAGTATGTATAACTCTGAACTTCAAGGTGAACCTAGCAGCAGGATCTCCCACCTCATTCTGCTTCCTAATTCCCTATCTCTGCTGAAGGGAAGATATCATGATGCCTTACTAACTAACATTTCAGTCATCTTTTGTGTTGCTACTCCCACTAAGTAGATAACTTCATTTTAATTTACCATGGAATTAAAGGCCAGCATAAACATGGGCTGGAACACTGTCTGCATACCAATTATGGTGCTTATTTAACACCAAAGTGAACACTGGTTGACTGATGAGGAGAACTCAGCAGTAATGGCAAGCACATTTGTAGGGTGGAATGATGATGCTTCAGTGAGCAAAAATGATGCCTGCATAGACATCCTAATTGTCAGACAATAGTTTATGGAGTAAGCTATCAAAGACTTCCTTGAACATTTTGCTTCATTTTCTAATTTCTGTCTTCACTTGTGTATGGGTGTGAGCAACAACTCTTTATGAGCTACAACTCAACCCTGTGGTCCTGATCCTTTGCATCTGACATATACTCCACATAATAGTGGAGAAATATCTACATAGGGCTAGCCGAATGCTCAATATTAGCTCAAAAGAGGAGGACCTTGTAGAATGCTCAGCTAGATGCATATTGCACACGAACCAGAGATTATAGCTAAGAAACTAAGAAATGTTGTTAGCGACATGGTTAGCATAAAAATGATCTTACTACATTTTAAAAATAAACTACTAAATACTTGCATTTGAAATTGTATAACACTAATGCACTACATCTGAGAAATGAGTTTTAATTTCATCTAAGACCATCATTCAGAGAGTCCTGATGGTGTTTTCATGCTCCTCACCTGAAAACGCTTGTCATACATATTGGTCACCCCATTGTAATAAAAGTTGTCTCCAAGAGATAAGATGAAATCAGCTCCCAGTGAAGCAACAGTTCGCCCCATCTCTTTGGCCACGGCTACTTCACGAGCCGTGTAGAAAGGTGCATTGGGGAGTCCACCCCAATCTCCAACTGCAATGAAGCGTAGGGAGGAACCAGCCTCAAGGCTTGGAAGGACAGCCAGGAAAACCCCCAAGAGGTACAAGAAGCTCATCCTCTGAAAATGAGAGAAAAGATGAAACCATATTATGTATTTGTATGCTCACAGACACACACATACAAAGGGTAGGAGAAGGAATCCCAGAACGTATCTGGAAAGTCCAGCCAAGTTCTGGTTCCTACCTCTAGCTTTATTATTGGTTAGAGTTATGCCTTTCCTTTCCTCTAGTTCAGGGGTGTCAAACTCAATTTCATTGAGGGCTGCATCAGCATTGCGGTTGCCCTCGGGGGGGCGGGGGTGTGTGGCCAGGGTGGGTGCGGACTACTGGGTGGGTGTGGATGGAGTGGGTGTGGTTTATTGGGTGGGCATGGCCAGCTCTACATTGTTCGTGTCAAGGGTGCCTGTGGGGGCCTGGGCAGGAGTGGGATAGATCTGAGGGTCTCTGGCAGAAGGGGGTGGGACCAGGGCCAAGGCATGGTCCACTGGAGGAGCCTCACCGTTCCTCTCAGGCCATGTGGGGGGATTGGATGGTGGTGCGGGCTGCCCGGAACACTGGGCAGCAGAGGTCAAACGCCCAGCCTTGTCCTCGAGCACCCGCGGCACCAAGCCCAGCCCCACTTCCCCAAGGGGGCACCCAGCTGCACTTACCTCCTCCTCAAGGCTGCTGCTGCTGTGCTTGCTCTCCTTAGCCAGGTTGCTCATGATGGGTACGAGGGCAAAGTCAGAGGGAGGCCCATTCCTTCTCCATGGGAGGAGACCCAGCTTTGTATCTAAAGCTTCCTTAGCAATAGGATGGGAGACCCCCGGGATAGGCCAGGAGGAGGGGGCAAGGGGATGGTGAAAGGGCAGCAGGGCAGGACTAAGGCAGGACTTCCCTCAGACCCTCCCTCCTTCTCTTTCCTTCCTTCCTTCCTTCCTTCCTTCCTTCCTTCCTTCCTTCCTTCGAACAGAGTGGTGGGAAAATATTTGAGATGAGGGAGGGAGAAAGACATGCAAGAAACGCAGCAGGCTGGGGGCTGGATGGCATTGCACAGCTAACGTCGACTTTCACGTTGCTCATGGTGTCCCCTCCCCCAGAGCCCATCAAGCCAGATATGTGAAGTAGGTGAGGGCCATGTGCTGGCCACTTCCAGGCGATGGTGCATTTCTTCATTCCTCACAAAGGGTGACACCTCCCCAGCTGCCTTTCTTGCCTGTTTTTCTCCCTCCCTCATCTCAAATATTTTCCCATCACTCTGTTCTTAGGAAGGAAGGAAGGAAGGAAGGAAGGAAGGAAGGAAGGAAGGAAGGAAGGAAGGAAGGAAGGAAGGAAGGAGAGGGAGGGTCTGAGGGAGGTCCACAAAAAAAAATATAGAACAGATGGCCTTGTGGAGCTAAGACTGAATGCGTTTCAGCATAGATGGCCACCACAAAATTGTACATTGGCTCCCGGGTGGCCTGGGCCGGGGCCGGGGCCAGGGGCCGGGGCCAAGGGGCCGGGGCCAAGGCAGCGGAGGCCATTCCCACATGAAAGCACATCGCGGGCTGCATCCGGCCCCCGGGCCTTGTGTTTGACATGTCTGCTCTAGTTGCTCAAGAGAAGGAGCCTGAAGCTAATCCTGCCCTCTCTAGTCTAGAGGTCACTTGACTGGGATTCCAATGGCCAGCATGGTGACATCATTTATACTGGAGCATCCAAACATTCAACAGCACTGCAGTTTTTCAGACATTATGAGATAAAAATCACAGCAGTATCAGCCTGCTCTTTTTGTTCAGTTTTATACAGAAGCCTAGCTGGACTAGTGGTTGATTTCCCCCCCCCCCCTCCAATAATCCTGAGAGGAAAGCATTCACCCGCTTTATGTTCTAACACGGTGCTACTCACTCCTCAGCACCTGCTACATTGTGATCAATGTAAGATATACTTTAGCTAAAAGTATATCTTTTAGAATAGTAATGATGCTAGGAATTCCTTATGCATTTAATCACTCACTGGTTCTTTTCTACCAGTCCTGATAAGCTTTCATGTGGCAATCACAATGGGAATTAGTCTCACTGAAGTAGTGGCTTTACTGCTGAAGAGAAGTAAGTTGTTTTAGATAAATTAAATACATTATCTCAGTGCATCTTGCTCATTTTGTATATTTTTCAGTGACTCTGACTTATTCAAAAGTATTACCTTGATTGACCAAAGCCATCAGTTGTGACTGAGGTCAGCATCTATTGACCTAGCTGGTGATGACCATATTTTAGTTCATTTTATATGTCTATGGAGATTCTCAGTCATCCAGGTTATAGTTATCCTAAAGGTGCTTTTTCATGAGGCAACTGGACTTTCTTCTTTTTCCTTGAAGATATTTTGCTTCTCATCCAAGAACCTTCTTCAGCTCTTCTTCAGAACTGAAGAAGCTTCTTGGATGAGAAGCAAAATGTCTTCAAAGAAAAAGAAGAAAGTCCAGTTGCCTAGTGAAAAAGCATCCTTGGGATTTGTTTTATATGCTTTTTTTATATGTTTAGAATTCTACTTTTGTTCTTTTTTTTGTAGAATTTAAAATTATTGTAAGTCACCTAGAGTTATGCATTTAATGGGTGGCTATATGCATCAAAATAATAAATACAATATCAAAAAATTGCAACTTGAATGTCACGTAAAAATGATAAAATCATGAATTAAATAGAAAAAGATATAGTGAATGGTGGTACATTAAATTCCATTTTCCTGCCATGAGACAGGTAGACAAGCAAAACTGCCCAATATTGGAAAGGTACCTCGTTCAGACCATCTTAGTGATTAAACTCAAAATGAAAATTCTAAAGTACAATTTATTTTACTAGATATAATTCCAGAACATATAAATAGCAAATGTCATAATTTATTAAGATAATTTTATTAAGATTACTGCTATGAGGACAAACTTTGCATACTAAAAATGCTAACCTTTTTTCTGTTTTAATACTTATAGTAATATAGAAGAGATATTAGTGTTAATTTCAAAAAATTGCCTATTTTTTCTTTTAACTTATATCTTCTATATCTTATATTTTCTATATCATATTTTTTCTGTCTTATATTGTATTTTGTTTGGCATGCTTCATCTTTTATTAATTGAGCATTAATTGTATAACTATTCTATTTTGTATTTATTGTTGATATTGTTTTGAAAATACACCTTCTTTTAAATAAAAATAAATTAGTTAAAAAACCCCTAAAGCACTATATTAGTACAAATGTCAATCTTCGCTTTCCTGCTTTAAAACTGTTAAGAAATCAGTTCTATCCACAATGTTTCATTAATGTGTTTTTAACTATAGTTCTCAATGAGCATATTCAAAAAGTCTAATCCCGTAAGATTGCAAGTAGCTTATGCCATTGGAAAAGATTTCTTGGGAAAGGAAGAAGAGGAACTGCCTGGAGAGGCAGCCTCCATCAGTGGTCTTTTGAGCAACTCATATGCATTTCATTTGGACTTATGCAAGACAGGATCACTCTAATGACCTATCTTTCTAGTTATCAACCTATTCTCTTCCAAATTCTTCTGTGGCTTTCTTTTCTTTAACCTTTAAGATCCCCTATGTCAGTGGTTCTCAACCTTTTTAATGCCGCGACCCCAACCGTTCATAAGTCGAGGACTAAACCGTTCATAAGTCGAGGACTAAACCGGTTGTAAGTCGAGGACTTTCTCTGCCTGGGAGCGCCGCGCATGCGTGGTTCTGCCCCCTGCGCCGACCGAGGCGTAGCTGGCAAGCGGCAGAGACGGAGCAGGCCGACCACCAGCTGGCCCAGCCCAAGGGAGGTAAGGCACCCGCTGGAAAAGGGAAAAAAAATGGTGGACAAAAAAATGGCGGACAGCCTTGCTTGGCGACCCCCGTGAAATGGTCGATTGACCCCAAATGGGGTCCTGACCCACAGGTTGAGAACCACTGCCCTATGTAATCCCCTGTCCAAATATATAACATTAAAAAAAGACTTAACGTAAGATGATTTTCCTACTTGGAAAAAGCTGAATTATTATCTTCCAGATTGTTTTGCATGCAGTATTTCTCATTATTAATAATTGTAAATCTGCCTTTGGCTGATCACTGTAAATATGCTCTAGCAAAATCCTAATGAACAAAACCGAATGTCAGTAATATATTATTACAATAATAAATCAACCAAATAATAAAACCAAATAAATAAGCCCCAAGACTTTCAGAGTAGGACATGATTTTCCTCTCATTGCTCACATTAACAAAGAATTAAAGAATAGATGGCATAATCCAACTATTTTGTCTTATTCCAGGGGCTATAGCAATCCATATGAGAAGTTTTATTGCTACAGTACTTAAGATACTCTTGAATAAATAAGATTGTTACCGCTCCCTTTTAAACTTAAATTTGGTTATCCTTAGCAATATTTCATTTTAAGATGATGAGCCATCCGAGAAAATGGTATTGGTTCAAACTGGACGATCTCTACGTCTCATCTGCACAGAGGGCAACTGCAAATGGGAACCCCATTCGTTTCCATTGCCCCGTATTCATTCACTGGAGAGCGTTTGGAAGGCCTTGAATGAGAGAGAAGATGGACAGACCCAGCAAAGTAATTGCCTTTTTGGCTGGTTTGCCGTTTGTTTTTCAGAACTCATGTTGGTATAAAATTAAATTTGGTTTTGCGCTTCCTCTTTCGTGTGATCTAATGTCTCCCTGCCGCTGTTATTTAGCCACGCTGGCATCCCCACTATCCATGGGTCTTTTCCAGTTAGGAGCCACCCATCCAGTCCAGAGGACGTTGCCTCCAGCCACCTGTTACGGAGGCAGTGTTCCCCTCTGGATGCCCGCAAAGCCGCCCTCCTTACGTCTGTCAGTTTTCTCGGCCGACGCGCCAGTCCAGGGGTCCTCTCAGCGCCGCTCGTTCCGGGATGTATCGTCCATGCCAGATCTACTGAAGCGACTCACACTGGGCAGGGGAGCATTTTATCAGGTGCTGGAAAGGGGAACTAGGGGTGGGGTGGACAGATCCCTCCGCCCCCCCCCCACTCAAGGAAGTAGCGGCAAGGCAGAAAAGCTGAGTGTAGCGGAGGAACAAACCCCCTCCCCCGGCGCCATGTGACGCTCCCTCCTCCCCGCAGGCTTGGGGTTAAAGTCATTCTTTAATCTGAGCGGGGCTGATAAGAGCGGCAGCTGCCCGAAGGCATTTAACCCTTCTCAGGTGCCCAGGCGTTGGGTCCCAGGAGACCACGCTCTGCAATTTAAGGGGACCCTGAGGACACCTTGGAAGGAGAAGGGGTGGCGGGCCCTTGTGGAGGAACGATCCTTTGGGAGGTCCTGTGCAGATGGGGGCGATCTTTGGATGTTAAAACATAAACTGGAAAGGCTTTTGTGTCACTTAGGCAAATAAAAGGTCAAACCCTGCTGACCCTCCTAGTAGAGATAACAAGGAAGATGGCTGGGTCTGCTTAAGCAAGGTAAGGGGTGTGTGTGCTGACCTTGAATGCTGTCCTTCAATCCTATTTGATCCTCCTGAGTCAGTCAAGCATAACAAAGCTGACTTTTAATATCTAAAGAAAATGTGATAGGCAGCCATTAATTACAACATTTAAACAGAAGCTGCAGGTGCCTGTGCCGTGGGAGAATATCTTCAGGACCAAGTTGGGAACAAACACCAGAATACTGACACTTCTTTCAAGCCCTGAGAGACAACTACTGATAAGTTATCGTGACATACCCAAAATAAAAAAGGAAAACATAAAATGGTGCTCATTTGGAATGCATTGAAGATTACTTAAAATTTTCAATCAAAACACAATTATAAAATAGAAATATAAAAATGCAGCATATTTCACAGAAGAGTTGCCATTGCATCACATGCTCAGTTGCCTTCCTGTAGACGTAGATCAAAACTAGCCAGCAAGATCCCAGGGCAGGGAAGGAGTTGGGGGCCTCTGGGCTTGGGTAAAGCAAACCCTCCCCATAAGAGACAGCTATGGGACTTTTCCCGCCCATGGGTTAGTACAGCAGTTTCAACGGGGAGGGGGAGGCCTAGGATATTGAAAGGGGACCATGGGTGAAAAACATATAACAGGTCCCCAGCAAGTGCCAAGATGGCGACAGAAAAGCAGAGTGCAACAGCAAATGCTGTCTTGTTGATGCTGGAAAAAGTTCCAGTTACTGTCCCATGTATGGATCTGGACACCATGCAATAGTCCTGGACCTGGGGATCTTTGGAGAAAAAGAAGGTCAGAAGGAGGCCATGGTTTTTTTTTTTTTTTTTTTTAAGGTGGAGGAACACTGGGCTAATAGACAAGAGAGCCTGGAAGTGAGAACCTTGATTTGGATTTCATGCTGTTACAACCCTTTTTGCAATTAGTGAAACACAGTAGGATTAATTTCTGAATCAGCGGGGGGGGGGGGGGAACTGCACTATCGGGTCTCACTTTCTTACACTTCTGGTGAAATGAAAAGAATGTCTCGGAAAAATTCACTAGTTTTTAAGGGATTTGTTAGTTTAAGTAATGAAATGCACAGAAAAGTGATGTGCAGGAAATGGCCTACTCATCTTCCACTATTTGGCATTAGGTGCAAAGTTCTTTCATTTTCTTTTTAAGCTGCCCATTCTACCTCAGTATTCCTCTGCTGAACAGATCAGGAAAGTCCACTTGAGACCAAGTCAGAGTAAAAGCAGCCAAACATCATGTCTTAGTTGAGATGCCACATTTAGGAAGAATCTGAGAGGCAAGCAGGATATTTTAAGATTATCATTTGGTATAGACCTTAGTCCTCAGAGAGCCATAGTCTTGATTTTGAGAGCCAGTTCAGTGCAGTGGTTTAAAGCATCAGGCTAGAAATCGGGAAATTGTGAGCTCCAGTCCCACCTTAGGCATGAAACCAGCTGCACGACTCTGGGCTAGTCGCTCTATTGCAATCCTGGGAAAGAAGCAGGGGCAACCACTTCCCAAAAAAACCTTGATAAGAAAACACACACACACCTGCGCGCGCACACACACATGGATTTTGTTAATCAGAATTAAGTGGCATTACTTTGAATAATCCAGGATTGGTTTTACCAGTAGAATGAAAAAATGTGAAATAGGCAAAGACAGCCAATGAACCATCATAAAATCATCAAAAAATTTATGTCGGATGGTGTGATAGAAAATTGTGAAGCTCAATATATATATCACATAGCAATATTAAACTGATTATTATCTGCACAACAGATAGAACAAGCTCATAACGAGGCGTTGCTTCTGTTCGGTGGTGGTGGGTGGGGGTCTTTTCAGCAGTGGCTGTCTCTTTCAGCCGCTTTTGTCTTTAGGGCATACTATCCCTTCCAAAGCCCTGCTTGGGGGAAGGAGGGAGTGCCTACCACTTTAAGAGAAGTCTGTTCTTACCTTTTGAAGAAACGAGGTCTAGAAATAAAATACTGTGTATGGGGAAAGCCACTACCCAGGCACAGAGCAAAGCTGCTTTCAGCTTCTACGCAATCTGTTGTTGGGTCTTACATGAGGTATTTTTAATTATTTGCCAAAACAAGCAAATGAAAAGTCAGAAGTCTCTTAACTTCTAACAATACTTTAAATAAATAAATACAACACCTATTCTTCAGATATATACAGTAAAATATGCTGTCTCTGCTGCAGAAGGGGAAGAAAATTGTTAGCACGGGGAGAATTGATGTTTTGTTAAATTGACACAAACGGACTCAGCACCAGCGCATGGCCACCCATCTTGTTGAGGGAGTAGATGCCCAAGAATGGCCTCCCTCCCGTGTGCTGGCATGGCATATCACACAGCAGCTCCATCCCCTGACAAGAAACCTATAGCCAGAGTCTGGGGCCCAGTTGCTCAGTCTTTTTTTCTTTAAGCTTTCTGCAATCTTTTCCTCCTTTGGGATATTAGTGAGTAAAAGCATCAGATGATAAGTGCCTTATCACTGCCTTTGTCACGGCACATTCTGTAGCACCTCAATATAAGCAGGATACCCAACATCAGATCCTAGGAGCAGGAAATAGCGTGGTTCATCATGCCAGCATACTTTGCGGCCTCTGACCCGACGTAGATCTCGACTGGCCCCCTGGTTTACTGGGGAGCTGAGAGAGATGAAACGTCGGAAAAGACGCCTAGAGAGCAGTTGGAGGGCCAGCCGAACCGAATCCGCTCGAACACAGGTAAGGATGCATGTTAGATCCTACCTAGTGGCGATGAGGATGACTAGGACTAACTACTACTCCTCNGACTTTTACTAAGATTAATTATTTGAAGCTAAGTTTATTTTAAATATATCACCTTAAAACATGTTTTGTAATTCTAATTTTAAAAACCATAATCCCAATGCTAGTTAACACAATATAAATCAATAACTAAAGCCAAACTCTAATCAATACTAAAAATTTCACTTTCCATAAAATTAAAATGCAGACTTTATGTAGAAAAATGTAGAAAAGGCCCAATTGGGAGTGTGGTACAAATCTATATATAAGGTTATAGTCTAAGAATGGTCTTTAATTATAACTGAATTCTATATCAGGTTTACTTTTTAAATATGAAATTATTCTAAACATTGAAGCACATTTCCTCAATTCAATTCAATTCATCCTGTCATACAGCATTACAGTCAGGTTTGGAAGCATCACTGCTTCAGACAGGAAGGTGGTGCAGGGTGGTGAGACTGGCCAAAAAGATCATTGGCAGTTCCCTCCCTCCCTTCCATCCAGGACATAGCACAGAAGCATTGCTTGAGCAGGGTCCGCAGGATTGTCTGGGACATTATACATCCTCTTCACAACCTGTTTTCCTTGTTACCTTCTGGGAGGTGGCTTCGTGGTATCTGTAGCAGAACATCCAGATTCAGCCATAGTTTCATTCCACACAGCATTAACCTTGTGAACTCTCAAGCTTCCTCCTTCCATTATATATTCAAGATGGACAGTATTTAATATTTATTTGCTACGTATATGTAGGGGTGTGGGTCTATACATATATTGTTCATAGTATGTTTAGGTGTGTGTCATGTATTGTTTCACTTTGAGAGCGGGCAACTAAATTTCATTTTTGATGTGTGCCGTTGTGCCCACAGTAAAAAAATGATAATAAAGGTTATCTTATCTTATCTTATCTTAGTTAGCCATTCTTCCAAAGAAGGAATCAATGAAGTACGCATATAACATCCTTGCAGTCGTGAATATATTTATGTAAAGCCGCTGGGGGAGATCATTCGTGGTTTTGGGGTGGATTTCCATCAGTACGCTGACGATACTCAGCTGTACATTTCCACCCCAGACCACCCCAACGTTGCCCTTGACGTGATGGCCCGTTGCCTGGAGGCCGTACAGGTCTGGATGGGGAGGAACAGACTCAGGCTCAACCCTTCCAAGACCGAGTGGCTGTGGTTGCCGGCGCCTCGGCATAGTCAGCTGACGCCATCGCTGACTATAGGGGGCGAAACCTTGGCCCCCTCGGAGAGGGCGCGCAACTTGGGAGTCCTCCTGGATTCACGGCTGGCACTGGATGACCATCTGTCGGCCGTGACCNTGGCCTAGGGAGGATTTTTAAACTGGGTTTTTTAGAAATTTTAATTATCACAACATAAAAATTTTGGTTTTAATTTGGTTTTATTCGGTGGGGTGTGTGGGTCTTTCTTTGTTTTAATAATGTTGTGAGCCGCCCTGAGTCCTTCGGGAGAAGGGCGGGATATAAATTGAAATAATAAATAAATAAATAAATAAATATGCTTGGGCATCTATTCCCTCAACAAACCATAGTTTGGTATTTTTCCTCAATAAGCATCTGGAAGAAGGGATGGCATTTCTGGCACAGGTAGTCCTCGACTTACAGCCATTCATTTAGCAAGCATTCAGAGTTACAATATCAGTGAAAAAAATGACTTATAACCTGTCCTTGCGCTTACAACAGTCACAGTATCCCAATGATCATGTGATCAAAATTCAGGTGCTTGGCAACCGGCATGCATTTATGAAAGCTGCAGCATCATGGGACCTTGCGATCACCTTGCGATCACCTTTCCAGCCGGTTTCTGACAAGCAAAGTCAATGGGGGAAGCTGCATTTGCTTAATGCCTGCATGATTTGCCTAACAACCACTGCAAAAATGGTCATAAAATCAGGTACGGCACACTTAACAACTGCCTAGATTAGCAACAGGAATTCTGGTCCCAACTGTGGTCTTAAGTTGAGGACTACATATAACATCCCCCTTCTTTTTGAGGATTCCCTCTAACAAAAGACACAGGCAGAGCGGTCTACAGTGTGGGGCCACAATGGTGTGGTCAGCCTTCTGTCTATTGTTTATGTGATGCCCATAAAAGACCAGCAGAGCTTCAATTGCACTGCTGTGGTTGCTACTTTTTAAACCATATTCTGCAGACACTGCTGGACTCATGGTAGAGTTTTTTTCAGTCAGCTTAAACTTCATGACATGCCTAATCTTTCTGGGTGAAATTTTAAGCCTTTCTGCCAAAATTACCTCAACTCGCTTTGTAATCATACAGTCTTGTTTAGCATAGCTAGTAGTTAACATTTTAGACAGATGAGCCAATGTTATAAGAAGATTGTTTTGCAAACATCATTTAAAAAGGAGCAGCGCCAATCACAGAGACAGAATTCCATATAAAATCAATAAAATTGGGTACAATGTAGCTAGTTGTACATCATCTGTCTCAGTATGAACCTGATATTCAAATTAGATATGCTGTAGAGGGGACATTTAGAGCAGAGGTTCCCAACCTTTTGGGCGCCAGGAACCGGTTCCGTGGAGAGAGGTTTTTCCGCAGACCGGAGGGTGCGTGGTTTTGTGTGCTGCCTGCATCCCATGGATGGGGCTTTGCTTGTTTGTGCAGACCAGTTGCTGGCATGCCATGGCATGGTACTGGTCCACAGACCAGGGGTTGGGGACTCCTGAGTTAGAGGGAAAATTTTTGATCTTCTGCTTACATGTTAATTGCCAAGAATTGAAAGCAAAAGATCCTTCAGCAAGATGAACAATACACAAATAAAATTAATAATAATAATTTCTTGTCCATAGTGCATAATCTGGTCCATGGGATACCAATGGCTTTCAATCATGATAAGCTAAAATAAAATTCAGTTTGCTAAACAGTAACTTCACCATTTTTATTTAAAAATGATAAAGGACTAAAATAAATGCTTATGGCTCAGTTGAGTTTAATCTATTTTATTTTAAAACAAAATACCAAACAAAAAACAAATTACAAAAACATTTTGAAAAGTTCATCCCTTTCCCTCGTTTTAGTTACAATATTGCTCTTTCCCCATCATCTTCAAGAATCTAAAACATATTTTTTAAAAAGTGTGGCCCATGGCACAAAATTGCCTAGTCCTGATTTTAGGAGAATGAATGGACTCAACCTCAGCAGAGATTGTTTGATCCAGTAATTCAATACATTTAATTTCTGATATCAAAAAATCAAGTCAATTTAATGTATTTGTTGAGCTTTAGGACTGGGCTTTTTTTTAGCCATTATATATTTTTTAATTAAATAGCTGGATTCAAACTATCAGCAGTACTGTTCCAACATCTCAGTCTGATCACTCCTACAAGTTGCAAGCAGAAGCAATTAGATAAACAGAAATCTTCCAGGAATAGGCAATCTTTTGTACATACAACATATGTGAATGAAACATACCTCCCTCACACTAAAACATACATATTCTCAAATATGTAACATTCGCAGAGGATGTTCCACAAACACACATTTGAAAGCCACTTGCCTTCATGTTGTAACTGAGTGCCAGATTCACTCAGCTGATTTGAATTCCCATCATTCAGAAGGGCGGATGCATTCTGACATATACAGGTAGTTTATCAAAAACCCTGTCCTTTGGTGTTAAATAGAAAAAGATCTTATCTTTTGAAACTCAGCAGAAGTTGAGAACCAAAGACTCATAAAGATCTAATAGGAATCCCCAGGAATTACCTGGAGGAAGAATTCAGGAATTCTTTAGCTGGAGGGAAATCTACTTCAGGAAGGATAGCAGAAAACATCCATTTAAATAAGCTTGATTAATTATATGCCATTAAGTTGTCCATCAGCTCTTAGTGACCACATACTTTTTCTTCATGAAAAGTATACCTCCATTTAGGTATACTACCTAAGAATAATTTTCATTTCTTTTTCTGTGCATTGCTAATATATTGTCCTGAAGTTTATGTAAACTCAGTTATCACACGTTTGATGCAATAATTGCAGAGTGAGATAACCTGACACTGTATTTTAAAACTATTATTAGTACTATAATGAAGACCTGAACAAGTTGAGTTGCATATGAAAGAGGTTAACATCAGCTGCTAGATTCTACTGTATTAATTTGAAGAAACATTCAGGCTACCTAAATAAAGACTAAGCTATATTTGGAAATGCCAAAATTCCATGAACTGGCCTATTGGATAAAAATAAAATAAAAAAATAGGGTGAGAATAGAGGAAGCAACAAATTCTCACAGAAGACAAGTCATTTTGTCCTGTCAGTATTATTATATAGAGGTTTAATGTATGAGGGGAGGAAGGTGGTCAACCAGTTCTTATTATTAGGAATTCTAAGATGGTGATAAATATTAATGGCTAAATATAACTTTTTGTTGGTGAATACTGTGTAGCTCTAATCCAGCCATATCTAAGGGTCTGGCCTTAAAACCTCAGATTTCAGTTGGATTCAGTTCTGTGCTTTTTTTAAAAAAAAAATCCAACATCATATAGAATTAGCACTGTAGGGAATAATGGATTATCATCTAGGCAACACAAATTTCTAACTTTCCAGGGATAAGATACAACTATTTATTTATCACAACATTTGGTTGGATATTTCAAGGCAATCAAATTGTTTTCAAGTATTCCATTTTTATGGAATATTGTTCATATTACTGATAAAACTGGAGGCATTCTAGGACACATTCATAGGTTTTGATTGATGCACTATGATCATATATTACAAGGAAGTTTAATGGCAGTGGGCAAAGCATCTTTCCACAAAGCTTGTGTGCCATTATTTATCTTCTCACTCAAAATCTCTTATTAAGTCCCTCAAACTTCAACATTTCTGATGAATCAGTTTGCAAGTAATTAACTAAAGACCTTTTCCTGCCATTGAACTAACACACTAGCCACTCATTCTTGAGTTGGCACAAAACGAAATAAAATTGGCCGTTTCCATTGCCAATCCCCAGCCTGTCTCTACTGCCTCTTTTTAAAGTAATTGCTGAATGGTATTCTTTTAATTGATGAGTGAGCCACTTGTATGCATCCAGCTTTGCAGATGTAACAGGTGCCAAGGCCATTTGTAGGGAAGGTCTAACAAAAAAGTCAAGACAATGGGCACATGAGTGATCTCCCGATCCTTTTTTGCCACCAAGGGAGGCCTAGAGCCCAGAATCACATGCTTCCCAGAGTGATCAGTCAGCTGGTTCCTGTAGAGAACTGGTAGTCATTGGCTGCTGGGCAAATTCTTCTTTTATCCACTTTAATATTTCTTGTTTTGTTGGGTATTGCAAAGAGGAAAAGTGGCCTGTTGCAATTTAGTGGAAATCTATTCAGAATACTATTAAAGCTGACTTGGGTGCAGCAGTGATGAAGGTTTTGGACCATAAGCAGGAAGAGTCTATGTTATGTTTGGTGTTCTGTGAGGCATCGATGAGGCAGCAGGTGAACAAACAACTCTTTATTAAAGGTTTTAAACAGAAGCCTAGATAACTGCAGCTCTACCCCTATTTATACACTCAACAACTAGGTGACAGCCAATAGGATTCAAGTATTAGTTCCCGCTTTAACACAAGATAATTAGCATGTAGACAGCAAGTCTGGCTCTTAACTGACAGAGTCTTATGACCGTTTTTTCAACAATTCCAAGTAATTCACCTCAATACATTACACCCTTTCCCCTAGATAGTTCATAAGGTCATATGTTGAACATAGTCCTTTAAATACGTTGGTGGCCTTTTTGCCCGTTCCGAACGCCTCGGAACTGCTGGAGGCCCCTGGTCTGTCAGCTCGCCTGCCAGGCTTGGAAGACCAGGGCTATGGGACCCATCCATCATGGGTAGACTCGAGTCTCTGTGGCTGGGCTGTCCTGGTAGGCCTGAGCCAGTGTCCACTGGTGGAACAGAGTTTACCAGTCCTGAAATTGGAGCCATCAGCTGGCATTGTCCATTGGTTGTGGTATCAGTGGTTGGGACTGATTCACCAGACACTTGAGTCACATCCCTTAGTCGGAGAGCTCCACCATCACTGACAGAGTCTGACGCACTACTGCCATTGTGCTGCTCCTGAGTTTGACTGTCACTAGAGTCATGAGTTATTGGCTGGTTTGCTAACCTCTGCTGCAGTTGGTCAATGTGCCTGCATAGCACGCGACCGTCTTCCAGGACCACTTCGAAAGAAAGTGGCCCAGTCACCTTACAAACCACAGCTACCACCCACAGTGCCCCTTGCCCGTAGTTTCTCACCCAGACCGGGTCGCCAACTTGCAAGTGCCATGGTGCCTTTGGCTGTGTTGCTTGTGAGGCAACTCTATCTGGATGTAGGCGATCCAGCTTTGTGATCAATCTCCGGCCCCATCTTAATTCTGCTGGGCTTCTGCCCGTAGAAGTGCATGGGGTTGTATGTTGGCAGAGTAGAAAATCTGCCAGTCTGTGTTGCCAGTTACCTGTGACTATCCACTTTAAGGATTCCTTCATTGTTCGGACCATGTGCTCCGCTTGGCTGTTCGAAGCTGGGTGAAAAGGGGCTGATGTGGCGTGTCTGATCATATTTGCCCTTAAACAGGACTGAAATTCTGATGCAGTAAATTGGGCCCCATTGTCAGAAACTATCACATCGGGTAACCCATGTGTGGCAAAAATCCTGTGCAGTTCTTGTATGGTCCTGGCAATAGTCATGGTGGGGACAGGAGCGACCTCTAACCACTTGGAGTGACTGTCCACCACAATGAGGAAGAGTTGTCCCTGGAAAGGCCCTGCATAATTGATGTGGATCCTGGACCAGGGGGCATGTGTGGTTTCCCATCGATGGACAGGGGCATGGGGCATCTCTGGCCTAGATTGCTGGCAAATATGGCAGCTGTGTACCTGAGCCTCAATATCTTTGTCCAGCCCAGGCCACCAAAGGTAGCTTCGCATGAGTGCCTTCATCCAGACTATTCCTGGATGTCCCTCATGCAGAGACTCCAAGACTCTAGTCCTCAGTGAGTTCGGGACTACCACCCGACTTCCCCACAAGATGCACCCCCTGTGGGCTGACAACTTGTCCTTCCTCCTGTTGAAACTCTGAAAATTAGGCCTGGGACTATTTTCCGGCCATCCTGTGAGCACCCAGTTCAGCACATGGCTCAGCGTCATGTCTGAAGCTGTCTCTGCAGCCATGTCCCCTGCGTTAAGGGGAGACTCAGGCAGGATGTGCATGGCTGGAGCGGAGTCGGGCTCTAACTGCAGCAGGGGCAGTCTGCTAAGGCTGTCTGCCTGGTTTATGAATCAAACTATAATCATACGCTGACAGGAAAATTGACCACCTCAACATCCTAGGAGATATGATCTGGGGTGTCTGCTTATTTGTTGTGAACAACCCCAGAAATGGCTTATGGTCTGTGAAGACCATGAAGGGCCTACCATATAGATAGTCATGAAACTTCTTGATCCCTGCCACTATGGCCAAGGCCTCTTTATTTATTTGAGCGTAATTACGCTCTGCAGAGGACAAGGTCTTCGAGCTATTGGAATTTGCCTTCCGTCAGCCATTAAATGACTGAGCACAGCCCCAACCCCATATGGTGATGCATCACAAGCGATGCAGAGAGGCAGCTTTTCGTTAAAGTGCATCAAAACTGAATTTGAAGACAGCAGTGATTTGACTGCTGAGAAGCTCTTATCGTGGATGCTGGTCCATTTCCACTGTGCATGTTTGTCCAAGAGCCGGTGTAACGGCTCTGCCACTGCAGCCTTGTGAGGTAGGAAGGCGTGATTAAAAATTGAGCAGTCCAAGAAACGCTTGGAGCTCCCCCTTTGATTTTGGACTGGGGGGCCTGCCGAATTGCTTTGAGCTTGGATTCAGCAGGATGAATGCCTTGGGCATCTATATGGAAACCGAGGAACTCAGTTGAAGCTACCCCAATCTTACATTTCTCCCGCTTCAGCTTCAGCCCCGCTTCACGGAAGTGCTGAAGCCTTGAGCCGTTCTGCCAATTTTTCGACTGATTCCCCAGCTATGAGGACATCATTGAAATATGGGCACATGCCTGGAATACCCTTGAGCATGTGCTCCATCACTCCCTGGAAGAGGCCTGGGGCAACACTGACCCCGAATTGTAGGCGCTTAACCTTGAAAACTCCTCTGTGAGTAACTATGGTTTGAGCTTCTGCTGTGGCATTATCCACCGGCAGTTGCTGATAGGCTTGAGCCAAATCTAACTTGGCAAAGATGCAACCTCCCTGTAGTGATGCTAAAATGTGGCTGACTACAGGCACCAGATATGCGTGTTGTTGGAGTGCTCTATTGATAGTGCACTTGTAATCTGCACATATTCGCACCTCTCCGTTGGCCTTAAGTGGCATGACTATGGAGGTTTCCCATTGATTGCTATCAACTGGCTGCAGGATGCCTTGCTGCACCAGCTTGGCAAGCTCTGCATCAATCTTCTGCTTGAGGGCGAAGGGCACTATACGCAGCTTGATCCGTATTGGAGTTATGGCAGGATCAAGCCAAAGAACTATGGGAGAACCCTTATATTTCCCTGAGGGCTAAAAACGTCAGCAAACTCCCGGCAAACTGCTGCTAAGTCCACTGCTTGTGTGCTGTTTATTCCAGTTACATTGATTCCCAATGCATCAAACCAATCAAGCCCAATGAGGCTTGTGCGGTTGCCCTCAACTACTATGACTTCCAGGGGGCCCTGAAATCCCTTGAATTGCACCCTGAGTGTAGCTTCCCCCTTGACTGTTACTTGGGAGTTTTGGAAATCTGTTAAGACAAGGTTCAACGGCTTGAGCTTAACTCTTTTGCCGCTGCGACCGCAAATGTGTTTGAAAGTCCCCTGGGAAATTATGTATAATGCAAACCCCGTATCTAGTTCCATGTTGCATGGAATTCCCTGCAGCTTGACTTTGAGCTGCAGTTTTTCCTTAAGAGGGCGATGGGCACCTGTTCTAAGCACGCTCCTCCTAGTGGCGCAATAACCCACCTTGTGTTGCCCCGGGGCGCCGGTACCTTTCCAGGGGAACTCTTCTAGTGGACTGTCTCTCTGACGACCCTGACAGACTGCGGCAATGTGGCCTTGTTTGCCACACGCCCAGCACATTGCTGTGCAGAACCTACAGTCCACGTGTTTGTGTCGGCCTCCATACCCTGCACATCGAGAGAAGGGAACTGCCTTGTCAGCTGGGCATTGTGGCCTTCTTTCTGGTGGCTGCTGTAACCAATCGATCTCTTGATCCGATTCGGAGTCTTCGACCCTCTCACCACCTTCCTGGTGGATGGCCTCTGCGCAGGGAATGTTCCTGGAGAGCCATAAGGCCTTGACGCCCTCCCCCCAGTGGCTTCTTCGGCTGTGATCTCTCTTAGGGCATCTTGAAATGAAATAGTCTCTTTAGCGAACAATTTCTGTTGGAGATCCCTGCTTCTTAACCCGCACACTAAGTGATCTCGCAGCCTCTCTTCAAGTTCTTTGAACTCGCAGGGTCAGGCCGCTTGACGAAGGGTAGCAATTAATTCAGCAGCCGATTTGCCCGGTCGTTGGTCTCTTCTTTCGAAGGCGTGTCTCCAGGTGATGACCAATAGCTTCGGCTCAAAGTGTTCTTTGAGCATTTTCTTAAGTTCTGAATAAGCAACAGATTCAAGTGGTGCCGGAGCTATTAAGTTTTTGGTGATCTCGAATGTTGCCTGGCCACAAACGCACAGCAGCAATGCGGCCTTCAAGCCGTCCTCACAAACTTGGTTGACTCTTAAGTAATTCTTGACTCTCGCGACATATGAGCTCCACCTCTCTGGATGTGCGACGTCGAATTCTGAGAGTTTTCCGAGTTTGGCCATGGTGAGTTTTTCTCGTTGTTTTCGGCCTCGCAATGCCTTGTGCTGCCAAGGCTTCTTCTAATCTCCCAGGGACAGTTCCTTGGGAGCGCTCTTCCTCCAGTGGTTTCATACTGGCAGGAATGGGGGAATCGCGGCCCCAACCAAGGCGTTGTCGCTTGGCTTACCCCCTTAGTGACTCAGCTCTTCGAGTTTGGCAGCACATCCCACCTTCATTGCTACTGTTATGTTTGGTGTTCTGTGAGGCATCGATGAGGCAGCAGGTGAACAAACAACTCTTTATTAAAGGTTTTAAACAGAAGCCTGGATAACTGAAGCTCCACCCCTATTTATACACTCAACAACTAGGTGGCAGCCAATAGGATTCAAGTATTAGTTCCCGCTTTAACACAAGATAATTAGCATGTAGACAGCAAGTCTGGCTCTTAACTGACAGAGCCTTATGACCATTTTTTTTTAACAATTCCAAGTAATTCACCTCAATACATTACAGTCTGGGTGACTTTGGCCAGTTACTCTCCCAGCCAAATGTACTCCACAGATTGTTTCTGTGGGTGGAAAACAGGAGGAAGGACTGCAGTACACAACCTCTAAATCTTCTGAATAAAAAGTGGGATGTTAGTTATAAGTAACTAACTTTGAAGCTCTGCTGTCCTCTGCCTGGGTGGAGAGATAAGTTGATATCAAAACTACAGAGGGTACAGAGGGAACTCAGAAAATATAGTGCTAGAAGAGAAGGCAAACTCTAATGCAGTGGTTCTCAACCTTTTTAATGCCGCGACCCCAACCGGTCGTAAGTCGAGGACTAAACCGGTCGTAAGTCGAGGACTAAACCGGTCGTAAGTCGAGGACTAAACCGGTCGTAAGTCGAGGACTACCCAACCAGACGTAAGTCGAGGACTTTCCCTGCCCGGGAGCGCCGCGCATGCGTGGTTCCGCCCCCTGCGCCGGCCGAGGCGTAGCTGGCAAGCGGCAGAGACGGAGCAGGCTGACCACCAGCTGGCCCAACTCAAGGGAGGTAAGGCACCTGCCGGAAAAGGGGGAAAAAATGGTGGACAAAAAAAATGGCGGACAAAAAAAATGGCAGACAGCCTTGCTTGGCGACCCCCGTGAAATGGTTGATCGACCCCAAATGGGGTCCCGACCCACAGGTTGAGAACCACTGCTCTAATGAGAAACAGTGGCAGTGGATGTTGGCTGCCTAACCAGAGAGGAGTTTATGCTTATATGTCTCTCCTGTAAGAGGGCAATTAACTATTTTAATATACAGGATGATAAAGTATTATCAGTGTTATACAGCTTGAATCTGAGATGAGATAGTATTAGCTTAAAGGGGAGTGTACTACAGTGATGCAAACTGATTTGGAATGCAAATGTTCAGCAACTTACTGCCATTCAAGTGAGTGGCTCCTTTATGAGTTGTGTGAACTGTAATAAGTGCACAAAATAAGCAGGTAAGAGAGTTAGGAGAAAGCTCTCCCACTGTTCAATAGTCTTGGGCTTGAAAATAGTAGGTTTTTTTTTAAATGGAAATATAGATTGTTTCCTCCCCCCCAGTCACAGAGATGTACATATAACCTATACATTTATATCTAAAAGATTGCAAGGCCTACTGACTTTAATTAAAGCAACAAGATGCAAGTTCAGCATCACAAAACCCAACTCACTTTTTAGAATAGTACCAGGAGGAATAGTGTTAGTAACTACCTGGAACAGTATCTGGGAGCTGAGCTGGTAAGCCTTTCCCCATTGCCATTTTCATGCCACTAAAAGTCTTGTTTGCTCACTAGACTAAATATGAAAGGCAAACAGGAGGAGTGGATGAAGGTAGATAGGGCTCCTCAGCTCTGTACCTCGTTTTTTGCTTCCATTTTTTTTTTCTTTTTTTCCTCTTGGGTACAATATTCTTCCTTTCAAAATGAGATGTGCTAAATTCTCCCTGTGACATGCTGTTTCCATACCTAACAATCTTATGGGCTTGACTCTGTGGCTTGTTGGCAGTAGTGAATCATTGGAATAAGATTTTTTATTGTTATTCAGGCTACATCTACTGAAGAAGTGGCCTAAATTGGTAGATGTTTACTTCCTTATTAATCCTGAAAAATCATGTTTTCCTAGGGCCGTATATGCTATTCCTCAATATTGGCTAGGACTGTGGGGATTGTAGTTTCATACTTTCACAATCCCAGTTTAAATTATCAGAATATTGCACTTTTTAATATCATCATCCCTTTATGAGATGGACCTGTAGATGGCACCACTTGAAGCTCATTTCTTATAAATCAAGTAAGTAATTCCAAGTGTAGTGATATTAAAATTGTAATGCTGTATAGTAATGCAATTGTAAACAGTTATAAAACAATTTCAGTTTTGCCACTATCATGGTAACAATTAATGAAGCCTGCAAGATGACTAAATGGCAGCTCAGAGCTACAGAAAAATATAATTCTCTCCTATCATCTAATGGTTGCCCAGATTTTTTTCAGCCTAGATCTGGTAGCCCTGCTTTACTACAGTTTCTAAAAATACAGAATATAGAGGTGTGCTTTTCAAATACTTTTTTTCTTTAATGAAAGAAGTGAAGATTCAGCAAATCCAAATGGCCTTTCCAAATGGCCATAGAAGCTAATCCAGTAATTTCAATCAA
This sequence comes from Protobothrops mucrosquamatus, assembly GCF_001527695.2. Taxonomy (NCBI): domain Eukaryota; kingdom Metazoa; phylum Chordata; class Lepidosauria; order Squamata; family Viperidae; genus Protobothrops; species Protobothrops mucrosquamatus. Next base: position 1,086,789 of record NW_015386515.1, on the reverse strand, counting down.
CTACTAAATGATGGGAAAAGAGAAATAAAAAATTAACTGCACATGCTGCTTATCCACTTTATATCATATAATAACAGTTGAACGGAGTCCTCCCATATGGAAGCAAATGCCCAATTCTTACTCTGGCCTCTTATGCAAATGCAGTTTTGGATGACAGCTGCAGATCTTGTTCAAGATGCTGTATTCTTTAAAGACTACTCTAAATCTAAAGCTATGTGCAAACAGCGAAAGATTATCATAAAACCATTGAAATTAGGCTTCTCTGTGTATTTTTATTTATCTTTCCAAGGGGGAAGGCTCCCAAACATTCTTTTTTCTTGGTCAAACCTTCAGTGACACTAAGGGTTCCTGCTTGCTTCTAATTATGACACCAATGTGCTCTGGCAATATTTGTTTTTTCTTGGTTTGTCTCATCTCACTGAATACTATGAGTAAAACGGGCTGAAGTCATCCTTAACACTCCCTGTGTTAAAGTAGAACTCTTGGAATATTTCTTCCAACAGGCATCTTTATTAAGAGAAAATGATGGCAGGCCTGCTAGACAGGATCTGAGAAATTCTCTCCCATCCTTCAATGTTTTAAGCGTTCCCAAGCAGCCCCCCACCCCACAGTTCTTCCAGGCGACGATCCTTGTTCCCCCCTTTTTTCCTTACTGCCAGCAAAAGGGAGACTTCAGAGAGCCAGTAGATGAAAGGCGATGGCCATATTGTTATGGTCAGTCCTCTTGGTGAGAATCAACATCCAGTCCTTTTGAAGTTTTAATGAAGAAAGTGAGAGCCATAAAACCCCCCCTGCTCATCCCCCTTCCCCTTCATAGTATGACAGAATCCAGAGAGAGCAGAAATGGGTTTTTCCCAGAGTAGATAACTAGAAATGAAATATAATTGGATTCTGACATCCTGCCCCCTTAAAAATAAGAGAGATCCACCTGTAAAGAAAACAAAACAGGTATAAAAGTTAGTCTGGCATGTTAGGATACTCTGTATGAAACTTCTTTAATAGCTTCGGGGTTCTGACATGACGTTTTTGGACCCACTCGTTTTGTGAGGCAGGGAGATTTTTCCATACTACTAGGTATTGGGTTGCCCCATGATATCTCCTAGAATCTAGGATTTCCTTTATCTCGAAGTGTTGTTCGCCTTCCACCATGATTGCAGGTGGGGGGGAGATTTTTGGCCATAAAGGTGACTGATGTTCTCTTTTCAGCAAACTGCAGTGAAAAATTGGGTGTATTTGTCTAAGATTTTTGGGTAATTCTAATTCTACTGTTACTGGGTTTATGATTATTTTAATTGGAAAAGGCCCTATATATTTTGGTCCAAGTTTTTTACAGGATTGTAGGGATTTTAGGTATTTTTTAGATAAGTACACCATTTCTCCTATAATGAATGGTGTAGGCTCAACCCTTTTTTTATCGGCTTGTGCTTTGTATGCCTGCCTAGCTTCATCTAGTGCTTTTCTAACTATTGGCCAGGTGTTTTGTAATTGTTCCATCCATTCTTTCACACTACCCTAGCGGTCAAGCAAACCCCAAAGTTCTGGCATGGGGTTGAAACTTTGACCGGTAGCTATTTGAAAAGGAGTGTAACCTGTGCTGGAGTGGACTGCATTATTGTAGGCCACTTCTGCGAAAGGGAGTAAGTACGTCCAATCCGACTGCTGGAAGCTAAGAAAGCATCTTAAATATTGCTCAAGTACTGAGTTTGATTTTTCCGATTGACCATTCGACTGAGGGTGATTTTTATTTATTTATTTATTTATTTTCATTAACTTATATGCCGCCCTTCTCCCCATGGGACTCAGGGCGGCTCACAGCATATTAAAACAATATAAAACATTATCCCCTATAAAAGCCAATTAAAAACCAAATATTTATCGCTGTGATGTCAGTCCCTAAGTGGTCCCTAAGAGGGATAAAAATTCCTTCCAAAATGCAGACGTAAATTGCACTCCCCTATCAGATATGATGCATTGGGGTGCCCCATGCAATCTGTAAATATGCTGCATGAAAAGTTTCGCTAAGGCTTTTGTGGTGGGAATCATTTGACAAGGGATAAAGTGCACCTGTTTGGAAAACAAGTCCGTGACCATCCAGACAACAGTATTCCCATTGCTTTCTGGTAATTCCACTATAAAATCCATGGCTATTTCCCTCCAGGGGGCTGAGGGATTTGCCACTGTTTGTAACAGTCCGGGCGATTTCCCTTGCAACCTCTTTGCAGTTGCACACTTTGGGCAGCTGGCCACGTAACTTTCTATGCCCTTTTTCATGGATGGCCACCAAAATGGCCTTTTAATTAAGTGTAATGTTTTTACAAATCCAAAATGCCCTACTGATTTTGTGTCGTGGCAAAGCTGCATGAATGTGACTCTTTGGGTTGTTGGTATATATAACTTTTCCCCCACCCAAGGCAGCCTGTCTTTCATTGTGCACATGTGTTTATTTTTCTGGAACCATTCATCTGTTTCCAAACTTTTCCGGAATTCAATTCTGGTTTGGCTACCCAGCTGCGGTTTTAATTTAGCTTGGGCTCTGGTAGTTACTGGCGCTGCCAGTTGTGATTCCGCAATAAATGGTTTAGAATCGGTGGCTCGCATGCTGTTATATTGGGGCATGCGCGATAGTGCATCTGCCAGGAAGTTCTTTCCCCCCGGCAAATGTTTGAGCATAAAGTGGAATTGGTAAAAATGCTGGGACCAGCGGGGTTGCTTGGGGTTGAGCTTCCTGGGTGTTTTCAAGGCTTCCAAATTTTTGTGGTCTGTCCGCACATGGAAAGGGATTTTATTGCCTTACAGGAACTGGCACCATGTGAGTAATGACCAATGTATCCCGTATGTCTCTTTCTCCCACACGGGCCAGCGCTGTTCCGTTTCGGTGAGTTTCTTGGATGTATACGCACAGGGTTGCAATATCCCTTTATTGTTTTCTTGTAATAGTACAACCCCCACTGCCATATCACTTGCATCTGCCTGTATTACGAAGGGCTTGTCCATGCCTGGGTGCCTCAGTACTGGTTCGGCAGAAAAAAGTCTCTTTAATCTCTCAAACGCTGCTTGGCATTCCATTGTCCATTTTAGTGGCTGGCTAGGTTTTACTGAGGATGCTCCCTTCGTTTTTAGTAAGTTCGTGAGGGGCAAGGCTATCTGGGCAAATGAGGGGATGAATTGGTGGTAAAAGTTTGCGAAACCCAGGAAACTTTGCAGTTGCTTTCTTGTGTGAGGTGGTGCCCATTCTAATACTGCTCTGACCTTTTCTGGGTCCATTTCAATGCCCTGTGGGGATATGCGATAACCTAGGTAGTCTATCCTTTCCTGGTGGAATTTGCATTTCAATAGTTTGGCATATAGGTGGGCGGCTCACAGTCTCTTTAAAACCGCTCTGACTAGGTTGACAAGTTCCTCTTTTGATTCGGTGAAGATAAGAATGTCATCTAAGTAAACCAGGACTCCCTTAAATAGGTGCTCCCTTAGTACCTCGTTGATTAATTGCATAAATACTGCGGGGGCCCTTGTAATCCAAATGGCAAGACTTTGAATTGGTAGCACCCCATTGGGCAGTTAAATGCGGTCTTCCATTCATCCCCTTCCTTAATTTTCACGCGATAGTACGCTTCCCTTAGATCTAGTTTAGTAAAAAAAAAATCCTTTCGAGAGGTGTGAGAACATGTCCTTCATGAGGGGTAGGGGGTATAGGTTGCTTTCACTGTTGTATTCAAGAGCCTATAATCCATGCATAAGCATAAAGAGCTGTCCTTTTTCTCTCTAAAGAGGACCGGAGCGGCCACTTTAGGCTTGGCTGGTTCAATGAACCCCCTTTCTAGGTTTTTATTTATGAATCTTTCCATTTCCTCCTTCTCCTTCGGGCTCATGGAGTATAGTCTGGGCTTCGGGAGTTTTGCCCCTGGCTTGAATTCTATGGCACAGTCCGTGGGCCGGTGGGGCGGAGCTCATCCGCTCTCTCCTCACTGAAAACCTCAGCAAGATCTCTGTATTCCTCGGGTATTTCGGGCAGCCCCTTTTCTTCTCCCATGGATGCTTTTTCCGTTCTTAATTTTGGTACATCCCTTTGGGGTTTTAAGTCCGTAGGGTCCCCCTTCAGGAAATTGATTTCTGCTGTCCTCCAATTTACCCAGGAGTTCCATTTTTTTAAACCATTTCAGCCCTAGGATCATTGGGCATTCCATGCCTGGGGTCACTACAAACGTTATGTCCTCCTCATGGATGCCCAGGGAGAGGTAGATTGGCAAAGTGGCTAGGGTAGCTGGCACACCCCCCCCATCTAACTGGCCAAATGAAATTGGTTGTTCTATCCTTCTCACCAGAATGCTCACATTCTCCACTAGCATCAGGCTAATGAGGCAGCGGTCTGTCCGCACATGGAAAGGGATTTTATTGCCTTACAGGAACTGGCACCATATGAGTAATGACCAATGTATCCCGTACGTCTCTTTCTCCCACACGGGCCAGCGCTGTTCCGTTTCGGTGAGTTTCTTGGATGTATACGCACGTTATGTCTTCCTCATGTTTGCCCAGGGAGAGGTGGATTGGTAAAGTGGCTAGGGTAGCTGGCACCCCCCCCACTATGGACCCATCTAACTGGCCAAATAAGATTGGTTGTTCCAGTCTCCTTGACGGAATGCCCAGGTTTCCCACTAGCCTCGGGCTAATGAGGCAGCAGGTGCAGCCAGAGTCTATTAAGGCTTTCACCTTGACAGCTTCGGGCATGGGGGGAATTAATATAGTCACTGTCTTGAGGATGGGTGCGATGGGTCCACTTACCAGGGGTTCACCCTCCGAGCTGTCGTCTGAGGCGTCCACTGGCCCTGCGGTGTAGGCTGGAGTTCTTTCCCCCTGATGAGCAGAGGTAGAGGATTCCACGGCCTCCATCATTTTCATGGCAGTTTCTTTTGGCTTAGCTGGAGACTTCCCGGATTTTCTGGCCGATGATCTCTCTGGGTTGTGCTGGGGGGGCTTTTGAGTGGCATTCTACAGTCCGATGCCCCTCTCTCCCGCACTTGAAACACCCCATTTGCTTCTTGGCCATGGCCGATGGTCTCACTGGTTCACATGTCGACTCAGGCGGTGAGCGGCTCCATTGTTTTACTCAGCGGTGCCTCTTCAGTAGGTCGATCTCTGCTTTCTCTGCCAGGACGTACCATTCGTCAAGTTGGTGTGGGTCCCCTCTGGGCAGGCATGCCTCATATAGGTCGTAGTTTAGTCCGTCTTTGAAATGACTAAGGAGGATGTCTTCCGGCCAGTTCAGTTTGCTGGCAATGGTCCGGAATTCTTGCGTATATTCGGCTACCGGGCGTTTGCCTTGCCTCATCGTTTTGATCCTTTCGCGGGCTTTGCGATCAGCCAGGGGGTCCTCAAATCGCCTTCTCAGAGAGGACATGAACCGGTTGAAGTCGTTGAGCACTGGGGCATTGGAGTTGTGCAAGTTCACCACCCAATCTATGGCCGGCCTGTCTAGAGCAGATTGCACGATCCTGATACGGGCTTTGTCACTGGGGATGTGCCGCCCGTATTCCTCCATGTAGCTGAGGACTTGGGTTAGGAAAAATCCCAAGCATGTCGGCTCCCCCTTGAATCTCATGTCCAGCGGCGGGAGTCTTTGAATGGATCGGTGCCTTCGTTGTCGGTGGTATTGTCTTCCATCCAGATCACCATCTATGGGTCGCCAGGGAGTGGGGACTACTGGATCAGCGGACGTCCCTGGGGCTGCAGGTTCCACTTCCCCCTCTGTATCTCTCCAGTTGCGGCTCCAGGAGCTGGTGCAGCCGTAGGGCTCAGAATTCTCCTCTCCTAGGGAGCTGAGGGTTCTCTTCATCAAGTCGATAGCTTTCTCTAGGATCCAGCTCGAATGCGGTGCCCAGCTTCCTTCCTCTTCGCTTGCGTACAGGGATTTCCCCATCTCCTGCTTCCATTCCGGTTGGGGGGGCCCCCGTCTCAGGGTTACCTTTCTTGATTTCTTTTCCCACTCGCCTTTCTTTCCAACGCCCATTGACCACTGAGATTTGTGGTTGCGCGTCTTCACCACCTCTTCTCCTGAGGAATCTGACTTTTCAGATCCCGACGTCTGGCAGGTTTTCAGTCGGGGCAGTGGCTCCCTCTCTGGGGGGCTTTCTCCCTTCCCTGCTCCATCGTCTGACATGGTATTTTTGCAAAGTTCCCTGGCAAGGTTCTCCCTTCCAGGTGGACTATTTTTGCAGATCCTGTCTAATGTAAGGACCCACCTCACTTTACATCTTAAGAAGACAGAACTCTTGGAATATTTCTTCCAACAGGCATCTTTATTAAGAGAAAATGATGGCAGGCATGCTAGACAGGATCTGAGAAATTCTCTCCCATCCTTCAATGTTTTAAGCATTCCCAAGCAGCCCCCCACCCCACAGTTCTTCCAGGCGATGATCCTTGTTCCCCCTTTTTCCTTACTGCCGGCAAAAGGGAGACTTCAGAGAACCAGTAGATGAAAGGCGATGGCCATATTGTTATGGTCAGTCCTCTTGGTGAGAATCAACATCCAGTCCTTTTGAAGTTTTAATGAAGGAAGTGAGAACCATAAACCACCACCCCCCCACTCATCCCCCTTCCCCTTCGTAGTATGACAGAATCCAGAGAGAGCAGAAATGGGTTTTTCCCAGAGTAGATAACTAGAAATGAAATATAATTGGATTCTGACAGATAGCTTATTAGTGCTTAATATCTCTTTGGCCTTCTCACCCATTCCCTTGGAAGGAAGTTGGGAATGCAATGAACAGAGGCAGGAGAATTACTGCAATGGGGACATCAGATTTCACAACAATAAGCTCTTTTTGAAAAAAGAATAGAATAGAATAGAATAGAATAGAATAGAATAGAATAGAATAGAATAGAATAGAATAGAATAGAATAGAATAGAATAGAATAGAATAGAAAGGGACCTTGGGGGTCTTCTATGCAGTCCAGCCCCCTGCTTGAGCAGGAGAACCTCTCCCATTTCAGACAAGTGACTGTCTAGCCCAGTGGTGGTGAACCTATGGCACGCGTGCCAGAGGCGGCACTCAGAGCCCTCTCTGAGGGCATGCGTGCTGTTGCCCCAGCCCCGCCTCCCCCTGCGGCCCCCTCCTCACCAGCAGCCCCCCTGGAGAGTCACCCCTGAGCACAGCCTGCACGGAGTAGTGCAGCCAAGAATATGGCAGCCAGGCAGCAGGGACAAGACTCCGCTTTCGCGCCCCGATACGCGCAGATGATGCTGCTGGGTGCGGGTGGAAGGTGTGGCTGCCATGGCACTACAGGGCCGCCTGGGTGATCTGCAGCAGGCCATGGAGGCGGTGGGTGACCCTGTGAGTGGGCGGAGCAGGGGGCAGAGCGGGGGTGGAGCAGGGCCAGGCAGCGGAGCAGGCGGGCGGGCCAGGGGGCGGGGAGGTTTTTGGGCACTCGGTCTCTAAAAGGTTCGCCATCACTGGTCCAGCCTCTTCTTAAAAACCACCAGTGATGGTGCACCCACGATTTCTGAAGGCAAGCTGTTCCACTGGTTAATTGTCCTCACTGTTAGGAAGTTTCTCCTTAATTCCAGGTTACTTCTCTCTTTGATCAGTTTCCAACTATTGTTTCTTGTCTTTCCCTCTAGTGCTCTTGTGAAAAACCTGACCCCCTCTGCCTTGGGGCAGCCCCTCAAATACTGGAATACTGCTAACATTTTGCCCCTGTTTCTTCTTTTCTTTAGACTAGCTAAACCCAAGTCCTGCACCCGTTCTTCATCTGTGTTAATCCCCAGGCCTTGGATCATTTTAGTTGCTCTTCTCTGAACTTTTTCCAAGGTCTCAACATCTTTTCTGTAGTATGGTGACAAAAATTGGTTGCAGTATTCCAGGTATGATCTTACTAGGGTTTTATAAAGCAGTACTAATACTTTGCGTCATCTTGATTCTATGCCTCTGTTTATACAACCCAGGATTGTATTAGCTTTTTTGGCTGCTGCTGCATACTGCTAGCTAATAATCAAGCGATTGTCCACTAGGACTCCACGGTCCCTCTCACAGTTGCTGTTTTTGAGCCAGGTCTCACCTAATCTGTACTTATATTTTTGATTTTTCCTGCCTAAATGTAAAACTTTGCTTTTCTCCAAATTAAAAATCATTTTGTTGGATAGGACCCATTGTTCAAATCTGTCAAGATCTTTTTGGATCCTGAGCTTGTCTTCTGGGGTGTTGGTTATTCCTGCCAGTTTACTGTCATCTACAAATTTGATGAGTTCTTCTTCTATTCCCTCATTTAAGTCATTAATGAAGATGTTGAAGAGTACTGAGCCTAAGACGGAGCCTTGTGGTACCCCACTGCTTACTTCTCTCCATGTGGATGTAGTACCATTGAGGACTACTCACTGAGTACAGTTTGTCAGCTAGCTACAGATCCATCTGATGGTGGTGTTGCCTATCCCACCTTTTTCTAGCTTACTAAGCTTCATGGATTACTGCCTTGTCGTGGCAAAGGAGCTTGTGTAACTCAATGAAGCTATGAGCTATGCCGTGCAGGGCCACCCAAGATGGACAGGTCATAGCAGAGAGTTCTGACAAAATGTGATCCACTGGAGAAGGAAATGGCAACCCACTCCAGTATGTTTGCCATGAAAACCTCATGGACAGTACCAAAAGGCAAAAAGATATGACGCTGGAAGATGAACCCCTCAGGTCGGAAGATGTCCAATATGCTACTGGGGAAGAGCAGAGGGCTAGAACTAGTAGCGCCAGAAAGAGTGAAGCAACTTGGCCAAAGTCGAAAGGACGCTCAGCTGTGGATGCATCTGGTGATGAAAGGAAAGTCCGATGCTGTAAAGATCTTTTCTCCATAGGAACCTGGAATATAAGATTCATGAATCAAGGCAAACTGGACGTGGTCAAACAAGAGATGACAAGACTGAACATTGACATCTTAGGAATGGGTGAATTTAATTCAGAGGACCATCAGGTATACTACTGCAAGAATCCCTCAGAAGAAATGGAGTAGCCTTCATAGTCAATAAAAGAGTAGGAAAAGCAATACTGGGATACAACCCCCAAAATGACAGAATGATCTCAGTGCGAATCCAAGGCAAACCATTCAATATCACAGTAGTCCAAGTCTATGCCCCAACCACTGGTGCTGAAGAGGATGAAAATGACCGGTTCTATGAAGCCCTATAGCACCTTATAGAATCAACATCAAAAAATGATGTCCTTATCATCATGGGGGATTGGAATGCTAAAGTAGGAAGCCAAAAGATAACTGGAATAATAGGCAAGTTTGGCCTTGGAGTACAAAATGAAGCAGGGCACAGGATGATAGAATTTTGTCAAGAGAATGCAATGGTCATAGCAAACACTCTTTTGCAACAACCCAAGAGATGGCTCTACACATGGACATCACCAGACGGTCAACACAGAAATCAGATTGACTATGTGTTCTGCAGCCAAAGATGGAGAAGCTCTATACAGTCAGTAAAAACAAGACCAGGAGCTGACTGTGGCTCAGATCATGAGCTTCTCGTTGCAAAATTTAGGCTTAAATTGAAGAAAGTAGGGAAAAATACTAGGCCACTCAGGTATGAATGAAATCACATCCCTGATGAATATACAGTAGAGGTGACAAATAGATTTAAGGAATTAGATCTGATAGACAGAGTGCCTGAAGAACTATGGACGGAGGTTCGCAATATTGTACAAGAGGTAGCAACTAAAACCATCCCAAAGAAAAAGAAATGCAAGAAAGCAAAATGGCTGTCTGAGGAAGCTTTTCAAATAGCTGAGGAAAGAAGGGAAGCGAAAGGCAAGGGAGAAAGAGAAAGATATACCCAACTGAATGCAGAATTCCAGAGAATAGTTAGAAGAGATAAGAATGCCCTCTTAAATGAACAGTGCAAAGAAATAGAAGAAAACAATAGAATAGGGAGAACCAGAGATCTCTTCAAACAAAATTAGAGATATGAAGGGAACGTTTCATGCAAAGATGGGCATGATAAAGGACCAAAATGGTAGAGACTTAACAGAGGCAGAAGAGATTAAGAAGAGGTGGCAAAATTACACAGAAGAACTATACAAGAACGAGCTTAGCATCCCTGATAACCACGATGGGGTGGTCACTGACCTCGAGCCAGACATCCTAGAATGTGAAGTGAAATAGGCCTTGGGAAAGTGGGCAACAACAAAACTAGTGAAGGTGACAGTATTCCAGCTGAGCTATTCAAAGTCTTAAAAGACGATGCAGTAAAAGTGCTACACTCAATTTGCCAGCAAATTTGGAAAACTTAACACTGGCTACAGGATTGGAAAAGGTCAGTTTACATTCCAATTCCAAAGAAAGGCAATGCCAAAGAATGTTCAAACTATCACACCATTGCACTCATTTCACATGCAAGTAAAGTTATGCTTAAAATCCTACAAGCTAGACTCCAGCAGTATGTGAATTGAGAACTTCCAGAAGTACAGGGAGGATTTCGAAGAGGCAGAGGAACTAGAGATCAAATTGCCAACATACGCTGGATCATGGAGAAAGCTAGGGAGTTCCAGAAAAACATCTACTTCTGCTTCATTGACTATGCTAAAGCCTTTGATTGTGTGGATCACAACAAATTGTGGCAAGTGCTTAAAGAGATGGGAGTACCAGACCATCTTATTTGTCTCTTGAGAAACCTATATGCGGGTCAAGAAGCAACAGTGAGAACTGGACATGGAACCACTGATTGATTCAAAATTGGGAAAGGAGTCCAGCAAGGCTGTATTCTGTTGCCCTGCCTATTTAACTTATATGCAGAGCACATCATGAGAAAGGCAGGGCTAGATGAATCAAAAGTTGGAATTAAAATTGCCAGGAGAAATATCAACAACCTAAGATATGCGGATGATACCACTCTAATGGCAGTGAAGAACTAAAGTGAAGAGGAACTAAATAGCCTCTTGATGCAGGTGAAGAAGGAGAGTGCAAAAGTTAGCTTGAAACTCAACATTAAGAAAACCAAAATCATGGCATCCAGCCCTCTCAATTCCTGGCAAATAGATGGGGAAGAAATGGAAGTAGTGACAGATTTTATCTTCCTGGGCTCCAAGATCACCACAGATGGGGACTGCAGCCAAGAAATTAAAAGACACTTGCTCCTGGGGAGGAAAGCTATGGCAAATCTAGACAGCATACTAAAAAGCAGAGACATCACCCTGCCAACAAAAGTATGTATAGTCAAGACCATGGTTTTCCCAGTTGCAATGTATGGCTGTGAAAGTTGGACCATAAGAAAGGCTGAGCGCAAAAGAATTGAGGTCTTTGAACTATGGTGCTGGAGAGGACTCCTCCGAGTCCCCTGGACTACAAGGCGATCAAACCGGTCAGTCCTAGAGGAGTTCAACTCTGACTGCTTTTTAGAAGGCCAGATCCTGAAGTTGAAATTCAAGTACTTTGGCCACCTAATGAGAAGGAAGGACTCACTGGAGAAGAGCCTAATGCTGGGAAAGATTGAGGGCAATAGAAGAAAGGGACAACAGAGAATGAGGTGGCTGGATGGAGTCACTGAAGCAGTAGGTGTGAGCTTAAATGGACTCCAGAAGCTGGTAGAGTACAGGAAGGCCTGGAGGAACATTGTCCATGGGGTCGCGATGGGTCGGACACGACTTCGCAACTAACAACAACAAGCAGCAGGTTGTGGTCTACTTTGTCAAATGCCTTACTGAAGTCTAAGTATACTATGTCCACAGCATTTCGCTGGTCTACTAATTTAGTTACTTTATCAAAGAATGAAATAAGATTTTGGTTTGGCATGATCTGTTTTTGACAAACCTGTGCTGGCTACTTGTTTTAACTTTGTTTGCTTCTGATTGTTCGCAGATCTGTTTTTTGATTATCTTTTCCAGGATCTTCCCAGGTATTGATGTTAAACTGATTGGTCTGTAGTTTCCTGGGTCTGTTTTTCCCCCCTTTCTTTAATATGGGAACCACATCAGCCCTTTTCCAATCCTCAGGTACTTCCCCGGTGCTCCAGGATTTTTGAAAGATACGGTGCAATAGTTCTGAGATAATATCTGCCAGCTCCTTCAGAATTCTGGGATGTAATCTATCAGGTCCTGGTGATTTATATTTGTCAAGGTCGGATAGGTGTTCTCTTACCATTTTCTTGCTTATTTTAATTTTTGTTTCTAGTTTGTCTTTTGCAGTATTTTTTTGGTATGTTGGGCTATAATTTCTTTTTGTGTGAAGACTGATGCAAAGAATGAGTAAAGCAGCTCTGCTTTCTCCCTACTGCCTGTTACTTCCTTGCCATCTTCTCTCTTTAATGAACCTACAGTTTCCTTGACCTTTTTCTTGTTATTAATATTTTGAAAGAGAGACTTCCGGTTTGCTGCTGCCGCAGACACTTGGAAGTCTTCCATGTCCGATTTCGCACCGCTGGGGGACCCTGGAAAGGATCGAAAGTCGCCCTGTAGGGGTGATGCCCACTTGATTGCAGGAGGGCGGTAGCCTTTCCACTCAATCTGGGGCAGCCCTCCAAACCGGCGGACAAAAAACCGGCCATAGAAATATGGCCCGTCACTAGGCTGCAGACAGCCGAAGTCAAACTTACTACCAGGCACCTACAAAGCAGCACGGATGAGACTGGGTGAGATCTGAACCTCTCTTCAATCCTAACTATTTTTTCTGCCTGTATAAGCTGCCCATAGTATTTTCCCCCTGTGGGGGAGGGAAGGGAAATTCTATCCCACCCTCTAAAAACAGCAGCAATTGACTATCCAGGGGAGTTTAAAATGCTGAAAGAATAACTGGACTGAATTTCTATCTTTCTAAAATTTGAGGACTAAAAGATTTCTTATTCTTATTGAAGATTTGGGTTCTTACTTACAAAAAAGAAGTAAAATTGGAAAAAGTATTATAAAAATTTTGGTCTTAAAAAATATATGGGCGACATCTTGTGGCTAAACCTGATATTACAAATTGTTATTGCCTAAAAGAGTCTTGGCTTGAAGCCCAGACTATAGATAAGACTTTTGCAACTTTGGCAGATATCAGCTGTGAGAAGTCCAGCTCTGTTCTATATTCAGTGACAAAATTATTTTCATCTTCTGATTGTAAAGCTTTTAACTTAACATACCACTAAGAGAACATGGATGAAAATCAGGAAGAGATTCTCTTTATATTGAAAGCAATATATGAAACTATTCTTACAGTTTCTGATGAAATAAGAAGCTACAGAAAAAAACAAGATGTCAGCCTAGATATACGAACCCAAACTTTGATTACAACTAAAGAATCAACTACACAGAATATAATATAAGAAGTGGAACAATCAAATACTATGATAGAAGATTCAACTGATCAACAAACACAGTTAACGGAAAATCCAGACAAGGAACTGACAACACTGAAAATGGAAAAGACTTTCTATATAAACCAGAAGAAACCTGAGGATCAAGAAGAAGAACAGATTGAAGGGAAGATAAATATTTCAGGACAACTACGTCAAGATGGAAAAACAGAGAGACGATTTGCTACCCCTTCCAAAAAAATGGCGACTGGATGGCCTCCTTTATCTCAGATAATATATATATTAACAGAGGGAGATTTGTTTGATGATTTAAAAGCACAGTATTCATTTTGGAAGATCCATTAGAAACCGGCTTTAAATTGATTAAAAAAATAGAAGAATTTGGTGAGGTAGCCGGACTTAAGATTAATAAGAATAAATCCAAATTAATAACTAAAAATCTTACAAAGGCACAGGAAAGTGAACTGGAAGATAAAACAAAGGTAAGTATAACCAAGAAAATAAAATATTTAGGGATCTGGCTTACAGCAAAATGTTCCTCGATTAAGGAGGACAATTATGATAAAATATTACACCAGATAAAAAAAGATTTAGAAAATTGGGAAAATCTGCAAATTTCATTTTTAGGGAGGACCGCTACGGTCAAAATGAATATATTGCCAAAAATATTATTTCTGTTCCAAGTTATTCCAATAAAATCAGGGAAAACATTCTTTCAAGAATTAAATAAATTGGTCACCAAATTTATATGGCAAAGGAAAAAACCCAGGATTAAATTAAAACTCTTGCAAGATATGAAAGATAAAGGGGGATTGGCATTACCAGAGTGGGAAATATACTACCAAGCATCGAGCTTAACTTGGCTAAAAGATTGGATGGATTTAAAAAATACTAGAGTTTTAACAATAGAAGGACATGACTTGCAAGCAGGGTGGCATGCTTTCCTATGGGACGAAAAATATAAAATACACAAATACTTTCAAAGACACATAGTTAGGAATGCATTGCTACAGATTTGGGAAAAAATAAAACAAAAACATTATATAAGAATTCCAATGTGGTTATCCCCAACATAATTTCTGAAACACCCAAACCTACTGGATATAAATAAGATAATTAGATACAAGGAATTAGTAAATGAACAGGGAAATCTGAAAACAAAACAAGAATTGGAACAAGAGATAGGCAGAGAGATTGATTGGTGGACATTTACACAAATTCAGTCTAAATATACAGAGGACAAAAAATTATATGAAATACAAAAAGAGCCGCAAGAA
>NW_015386515.1:1029439-1070160 GCF_001527695.2 Protobothrops mucrosquamatus | reverse complement strand
TATTTATATTCAAAAAAAGCATAGAATGGTGGAATATAACTTAGGTTTTTAGTTAACCTGTTCTTTTTTTCATATATATATATTTCACCTACTTATGTAGAATAATATTTTGTGGAGTTAGGGATATTAATATTAGTTTACTTTTATTTGAATAGTATCCTGGGATTAGGTTTGGGAAGTCCGGGGGGTGGGGGTGGGGGGTGGGGTTTTTATTGTAGCATTGTGATGTACTTGTGATGTGTTTCTTTTTTATGATGAAAATAATAAAAATTTATACTTGAAAAAAAAAAGAGAGAATAAATATGCAAAGGTTAAAAGTGGAAAATGTGTGTATAATAATGTATGAAGGAAGAAAAATGCAAATAAGAAATAACGGGGCAACAAGGACAAATATTCTAAAGAAGAATAAGGGGAAAAATGTAAATAATAGAAGATTACTGTTATGAAATCACTGTAAAAAAAGGGAGGAATATATACTGTGTGTGTATGTGTGTTATGTTTTGTTTTGTTTTGTTGGTTTAAAAAATAAAAATATATATTAAAAAAATAAAAATAAAAGCACGGATATGGAAGGCAAGTTGGCAAAGAAAGAAAGCTAGAATAAGGCTGAAGAAAATTGGGGTTTTGATTTATTAGTGAGGATTAAAATAGAATATATTCAAATAGATAAGATGTGTACTTTGAATACTAGATCTTGTTATGAACTGAGATAAAGAAAACTTTGGTCATTTAAAACTTCGAAGTATAAATATTAAAAGTTAAATTTGAATATTGATTTGTTTATAAGGGCTGAATATAAAAGTAATTAAGATATATATAAGCTAAAATATATTGATAAATGTAATAAATATGTTTTTACTTAGCTGATATAATAAGAACTGTACTAGCTTAAATAGGACATAATAGACATTAAGAGAAAAAGAGAGGAAGTATTTGATGTTGAAGCAAGAGAAACTTTGGTTACTAAATTTAAGACATTTGGAAATTAGTAGAAAATAAGAATGTTATACTGTATTATTAATTAAATGATGAGAAATAGAATGTATTCAAATAGATAAGATGTGTACCCTTAATATTAGACTTTGTGATGAATTGTGATAAAGGGAACTTTGGTTACTTAAAACTTGGAAATTATAAATATTAAATGTTAATTTAAATATTAATGGGAAACTAAAAATTGGGAAAAACTAATTAGGACATTGATTGTCTATAAAGAATGAATATTAAAACAACCAGGATAAGTATAAGCTAAAAATTATTGATAAATGTAAGAATGTTATTTTTATTTAATTGATATAAGAAGAATTGTATTACTGTAGTTTAAACATGAAATAGTAAATACTAAGGGGAAAAGAGGAAATATTTAATGTGATAGTTTGAGACTTGTACTAAAGATATTTGTATGTCATTGAATTATCAATTAACTCAGCCGCCATGTTGCTTTTTAAATACTTAAATGTAAAATTAAAAAATCAATAAGACATTAAAAAAAATGTTGAAAGAAACTTTTTTTTAATTGTCCTTGATTTCTGTTGCAAGTCTTTGTTCATTCTGAGCCTTTGCTTTCCTGACTTCATCTTTGCATGTTCTGGCTGTCTGTTGATAATCAGCCTTAGTTATGTGTCCCTCTTTCCATTTTTTGTACTTGTCCTTTTTTGTCTTTCAGTTTGTCAGAGAGAGCTTTGTGCAGGCATGCTGGTTTCTTCTTGAATTTTTTCTTTTTCTTTTTCAGTGGTATTGTGCAACCTAGAGACATTTTGGTCAGGTTTATAAATTCATTGCTACCATGTTAATACCTTCTTTTATATCCTATCATGCTCATCCAAAGATATTCCAATATTGCTTAAAAATTGTTGAGGTAAGCAAGGGGCCATGGCATATTTAAAAGCTAGTTTAGAAAGCTGGGAGCTTGTGTTAAATGTTCATGTCTTTGAATAAAGAGATAATAGCCAGGCTGTTTCAAACACATCAAGGTACAGATTAGATCCCTCACCAAGATTGGCTAATGAGGTTGCTTCAGATGCTGAAGTGTTTGGCTGCTTTTCTCATAAACTCCTTGGATATAGGACCAGTGGTGAACAAGAAGTATTAACAGCGCTTCATTCAAGCCAGTTTATAGTCCAAGGGGATTCAGAACAAAGCTACCTCAGCTCATGACTCGGGATTTTTATTTGTTAGTTGGTGTATCCCTGTTGGACTTTCTTGGTTTTCTTATAGTGAGGCGGTTTGCTGGCAAAATAGCAATAGGGCAAGATTTCTAGTTTTGAGCAGTTTACACCATGGGCTGAATGATTCTTAATATCTTACAGTGAAACCTGAGTGGAGAGTCTACAACCAAGGAAATCCAGACTCAGCCATGAGAACTCATATGGTAACTTTGGACTACTCTGCCCTCCTCCCAGGGTTGTGGGTGGCTATAAAAATTGGAGGACCGAATGCTACATTTGTCACTTTGATGGATTGGTGGATAGGCAGTTTATGAATCCACAAAATAAAGACTGCAGGGACTTGTCCTGATAGTTGCCACTACACTGATTCGAAGGCACAAAAAACAAAATGTAGATTTGCACCTTGCATTAAGACTAGTTTGATTATCCATTTTTAATCAAATGCAGCACATTTAATTGGTTTGCACAGCATTGTGGGTAGATGCACTCTAGTTCATAAGCAAACAACAAACCATTATAATAGCTAAACATGATTTCTGCCTAAATTCAGTTCTGAGTTCATCCTAGTAGGTTTGCTAAAACCAGCTGTGGACTTGTAGATGCATGGTCTGGAATCATGCATTTTCCCCAATTATTTCCTCAAGGTATTCATCAGGAAGTGAGCAGAGCAAGCATGTCAAACTCACAACGTCACATGACGTCACGCGACGTATCGGAGCTTTTTCGCCATTGCCGGCAATGGGGTGGGCGTGGCTCCGGTATGATGAAACCAGCCTGCGGGCCGGCAGTTTGACACCCCTGGAGCAGAGGATGGCTGATTTCAGGCCAGTCACAATATTATTATCCTACCTTGGAAATCTTTCTATAAGAACTGGGTTGGGGATTGGGAGAAACTGAAATTAAATTATGATTTAGGTATACTTTTCAGGAAATATCCAAATTCCAGTGAGGGCAACAGAGAATCCTAATTCTAGGAAAGCAAATAATACAGAAAAACTAAGAAAAATTTGTCAAAATCTATATTAATGAAAGTAAGCTATAAGGCTGTGCAGCACTTCAAAAATAGTCCAGAAAAAAGTACTGTGGGCACAAATGACACCTGCGTCTGACTCTTTAAAGAACAGTGTCTTTGGCAGCAGGATGGTCCACTGCTCACTGAAGATGTCATGTGATTGCAAGCTAAGGCAAGCCTGCCTTCAAAAGTGGCAGACAGGTGCTAGATTCATCTCATGGTAGGTTCCAAAATATTTTTTTGAAATTGAATCTGAAGCATTACACAGTAATCTACAGCACAAACTGAACCAGAAGCATTTATAAAAGCGTAGCAGCAGATTTATATTTTAAATATTTGAGGAAGCTGAGTTTATCTTTGGGTCATTGGTTGCCCTAAAATATAGATGAAGGTAAAATATGCTTATTCTTTCATTCATGGTTAAATTAAATTTCAGCTTATACATGTTTGCTGAAACAAACAAAACAGTATACCATAAACCTAGTATTTGCTTCCAGAAAATTCAGTTAGGATTGAAGCATTGTGGAGTGCTTAAAATTGTTGGAGCCGAAGTAGGATGCAGTAGAAATATTTGCAGTGCAAAAAAGTTCTTTCACTGGATCAACTTTGGCTGATGGGATCACACTAATTTGTCAACTTAAGAAAACCCTGTGTTTAAAACAGAAGCTTGGTCTATGATGAAGGGATGCAGGAAAAGCGCCACCTGGTGGATTCAACAGATTCAAGGACCAGGTTGAGATGATGTCTTTTCCTGGTACATTGAAATCCTTGCAGAGATACAGTCCTTGGGGCTTCCTGGGGCATCGACAGCTAAGTGATGCAATGGCCAGATGCAAATGAATCAGACAGAACCTTATATACTTTAACCTGGTGAAGGAAAGTTGCTCTCTTCTTTTGCATGTGACTGTTTGTTCCCAAATTCTGGAATGCACTCCTTTGAGAATTGCAGTCAGCCTTTAATCTTTTCACTTTGGGGAAGGGAAGAAAGTCAAGGAGTTAACAGTTGCAGATAGAGTTTAGCAACTGAGCACCTTATATTTAAGTTTTATAGTATAAATCTTATAAGATTATATTCCGTTCAAGGTGACTGATAATCATGGCAAACACTTAAGAACTTACAAAAACAGTTAAAGTCTGAGGTGTGTGGTGTATTTTTAAAATAACTCTGTTTAGGATCCTCAGGTTTGCTTATTAATGGCCCATTTAGCAGACAATTGTAGAAAATATGACTTCTCTAAGCTTGGTTTTCCCATTTGTCATGTTTCATTAAGTGAGGCTTGTTGATGAATTATGGAATGCTGTGTAGCTTTTCCAAAAGCAAAGTGCTGAAAGCAGGTAATAAAACACCTGCAGATGAAAAACCAAGCTCAGGGAATCCAAATACATGTATAAATAAAACCACTAAGAGTATTCAGAGGCAGATGCTTAAGGTCCAAATGAATAAATAAAATCTAAAACTTCCTGAAACTAAATTCAGGAAGACCTCCACTGAGAACCATTTATTTAGTGACTATTTGAAGTTACACTGAAAAAAATTACTTCAACCGGTCCTCACACTTAGGATGGTTGCAGCATCCCCAAGGTCACATGTTCAAAATTCAGGTGCTTGACAACAAAGGGGCAAGTATTTACAATGGTCGGTTGCAAGAAGTCCCGAGGTCAGGTATGATCACCATTTTCAACCTTCCCAGCTGACTTTTACCAAGCCAAGTCAATGGGGGATGCTGGTGTTGCAAGCCAATGGGGGATGCTGGTGTTGCAAGCCAAGTCAATGGGGGATGCTGGTCACAGTATTCACTTAACAACTGCTGTGAATCGCTTAAGCATGGCAAAAAAGATTGTAAAATCATGCATGACTCACTTTAACCGCCTTGCTTAGCAACAGAAATTCTAGACCCAGTTGTGGTCAAAAGTTGTAGACTATTTGTACTCTGACCGAATGCCTAAATCAGGGGTCGGCAACCATAAACACTCAAAGAGCCACTTGGACCCATTTCCCACAGAAAAGAAAACACTGGGAACCGCAAAAAAAAACAAAAACGTGCGCCAGAGGGGACGGCTTGATTGAAGAGTTTAATTAAAAAGAAATAGAGGGTGCTATGCATGAGTTCTCTCTCTCTCTCTCTCTCTCTCTCTCTCTCTCTCTCTCTCTCTCTCTTTCTCTCTTTCTCTCTCCCTCCCTCTCCCTCCCCTCCTCTTTTTCTCTCTCTCTCTTCCTCCCCCTCGCTCTTTCTCTCTCTCCCTCTCTCTCTCCTCTTCCTCTCTCTCTCTTTCCCTCTCTCTCTCCCTCTTGCTTTTTCTCCCTCTCCCCCTCTCTTTCTCTCCCTCTCTCTCTTTCTCTCTCTTTCCCTTTCCCCCTCCCTCTCTTTTTCTCTCTCTCCCTCTCTCTCTCCTTCTCTCTCTCCCCTCTTTTCTCTCTCTCTCCCCTCTCTCTTTCTCCCCCTCTCTTTCTCTCCCTCCCTCTCTCTTTCTCTCTCTCTCTTTCCTCTCCCTCTCCCTCTCTTTCCCCCTCTCTCTCCCCCCCTCTCCCTCTCTCCAATCTTCTGCTCACCTGGCAAGTGGCTTCACGCTGTTCTCCAACAAGCTGACACACATTCTTATTGGGCTGGCTCTCTCCTGCCCTTCTTGCTTCCTGCAGAGATGCAGCCAAGGCAGGAGCCCCGCCCAATAAGCTTGTCAGCTCATCAAAGAACAGCGTGAGGCCACTCTCTTTTTTACACACACACAAACACACACACTCACACAGAGGGGGGAAGCGCAAGTGCCTCTCTCTGTCTTTCTCTCTCTCTCTGCAAATGGCAGAGGAGGCTGGGAGCTGCAGGAGAAGGCTCAAAGAGCCGCATGCGGCTCCGGAGCCACGGGTTGCTGACCCGTGGCCTAAATCTATGCCCTTGGTCCAGTGGTAGTATTCAGCCAGTTCATACCAGTTCAACAGAACCGGTAGCTAATTTCTTGTTTCCCAGGCCCAGAATGGATTTCCGGAAGCGTCATCACACAGAGAACCGGTTGTTCACATATTTGAATCGCACCACTGCCTTGGTCCTCATGATGAGAGAAAATAGAAA
This sequence comes from Protobothrops mucrosquamatus, assembly GCF_001527695.2. NCBI lineage: Eukaryota > Metazoa > Chordata > Lepidosauria > Squamata > Viperidae > Protobothrops > Protobothrops mucrosquamatus. Next base: position 1,063,915 of record NW_015386515.1, on the reverse strand, counting down.
AAAAATATGTGAAAATAGGCTGAAAAAGCAGAGCAGAAGCAAAGGTTACCCTGGCTTGCTAGCTCTGCTCCCTCTATTGGTCAATAGGTTAAGAGCCACAATGAATAAATTGCTTTTGCAGACGGATCTTGACTGGATCTCCAGAAAATCACAATTAAACTTAAATTCCTTGACTCCCTTCCCCAAAGTGAAAAGATTGAAGGCTGACTGCAATTCTCAAAAGAGTGCATTCCAGAATTTGGGAACAAAGACAGAGGGCTTTATCTGCTGAGCTGGACATCCAGTCCCCTTTAAACATGAGAGGTGAGGGCTTAAGCCAATTAGTTCTTTATATATTAAAATCTTAAATTATGCCTAGAAAACAAATAGCAATCTGTATAGATCTTTTACTACAGTCAAAATAAGCTCCTGGTAACATGCATTGGTTTGCAACCTAGGTGTTATGTTTTTTACCTACTGAGGCTTCAAAGCAAGGCCCACCTATAGTGACCTCTAGTAGTCAAGACATGGCCAAGGCCTGTGACAGTCTGAGCAACCTAGAAATGGCCACAGCTGTTTTATTTTAAAACTTATTTCAGAATTTGTTTACCAGGGTTTGTGCCCATTATTCCTAATCTATTTCTCTACAATCACTAACCATTATATCAACAAAAAAGATTTCAGACACCTCTATTTCTTGGGAAGATGTGATATTTGCAAGTCAAATGCTAAAAACATTGCCTCCTTAAAAAAAGATTAAAAATCAGAAGTTTGCTGGCAATAAATTGAAGGCTTGTCATTAAAATTTGAGTGCAAGCTTGCCAATATCCAAAGTACACCAGATGCTTGATTTGAAAGATGCCAGGACTATAGTTACAGCTGGAACACAAATCTTTGATGGCACAGGCCTGGGCTGTGGACAGTCTTTGGAACACCACCCAATTCACAGTAAGCATCCTATTTTGCAGAGCTGACCTCTAGCTCTCCATCGTAAGAAACAGAGGGAAGCTATCTTACATACTGAGAGGTGGTTGGACTATCTAATTCCATAGCCCTTAATATCATAATGTGTTATTATTGTTTAACTGGCTTTATGATTTAACTGACTGGATTTGTGTACCACATTGCATAGTTCGTTTAATTTTTGACGGCATATTGTATGAATTAAACGTTTGGCTCAGCAAAGTACGATTTGTAGTATTTGAACCTAGACAATTGTGGTGTTTTTACATCCACAGTTAAGCAGAACATGCTTTATTTTATTGTGTGAATCTTGGCCAGATGCGATCTTAAGTAAACATTTTTTCTAACTCTATCAGGACTGAACATGCAGGGCAGGACTAACCACTGAGCCCTGCGTTCCTTTTAATGAATTAGTTTCAGTTTTTTGTCATAATGATTCAGACTGACAAGTTATCTCCTTATGTCATGAGAACCAAGTGCCTGTTTGGGAAAAGAAGATAGGGCAACTCTGTTACAAAGAAGGAACCATAGGACTATAACAACAGGTATGAGCCTGAACTCTGTTTTAAACATCCGGTTTCTTCTCTGAATGTTCATTTTGTGTCTATTTCATCTTGACATCATCAGGAAATGCATGCAGAGAGGATCCTCTCTCACTGACTTCCCTGACAAATGTTAGGTGTATTTTAGAATGTGAAATACATTTATATTTAATATGTAGATTAAATGTACAATGGTTAAGCAAGCCAGGCTCACTGTGGTTACAGTTACCTGTGCCTGATTTCATATTCTTCTAGATCATGGCTGTCCAACCTTTTGGCTTGCCTGGGCTGCACTAAATGAAGAGGAATTGTCTTGGGCTGCATATAAAATATAAAACAGTTAATGTATATAAATCACATAATAATGTTAAAAGTTTATAATCTTGTGGGGCTACATTACTACCTATCCTCTCCTCTCCCCCCCATCCTCCTCCTTCTTTCCCTTCAGTGCAGTAGCGCTGACTCCGCCTCCTCCCAAGGCTGCCTCTTTTTCTCTCTCTCCCACTCCCGCCAAAACTGCCTCCTTTTATAGCCTCTCCTGTCTCCGCCCCCCTCCTCCTCCTTTCTCATCCGGGTGAGCCGGAAGTGAGCCTAGGGCCTTTTTGCCTTGTCCCAGCCACTCTGCAGCTCCAGAGGACTCTCTCACAGTAACTCCTGCCCTGCGCTGGCTCGTTCCCTCCCCACTACACTTGGCTGGGCAGGGCCGCGTACAACCTGCCACTGCTAATGTTGAAAAGCCCTGGAATAGACAACATCACCACCAGATGGATTTGTAGTTGGCTGACAAACCGTACTCAACAAGTAGTCCTCAATGGTACTACATCCACATGGAGAGAAGTAAGCAGTGGGGTACCACAAGGCTCCATCTTAGGCCCAGGACTCTTCAGTATCTTCATAAATGATTTAGATGAGGGAATAGAAGGGATCTCATCCAATTTGCAGATGACACCAAACTGGCAGGAATAGCCAACATCCCAGAAGACAAGCTCAGGATTCAAAAAGATCTTGACAAACGGAACAATGGGCTATATCCAACAAAATGAGTTTTAATGTGGAGAAAAGCAAAGTTTTACATTTAGACAGGAAAAATAAAAAATATAAGTACAGATTAGGTGAGACCTGGCTCAAAAACAGCAACTGTGAGAGGGACCTTGGAGTCCTAGTGGACAATCACTTGACTAAGAGCCAGCAATGTGCAGCAGCAGCCAAAAAAGCTAATACAATCCTGGGTTGTATAAACAGAGTCATAGAATCAAGATGACGCAAAGTATTAGTATCGCTTTATAAACCTTAGTGAGATTACACCGGGAATACTGCAACCAATTTTTGTCACCATACTACAAAAAAGATGTTGAGACTTTGGAAAAAGTTCAGAGAAGAGCAACTAAGGCCTGGAGACTAAAACATATGAAGAACGGGTGCAGGACTTGGGTTTAGCTAGTCTAAAGAAAAGAAGAAACAGGGGTGACATGATAGCAGTGTTCCAGTATTTGAGGGGCTGCCCCAAGGCAGAGGGGGTCAGGTTTTTCACCAGAGGGCAGGACAAGAAACAATGGTTGAAAACTGATCAAAGAGCATTTCTATCCATCTTCTCTGATATAAAACCAATTCTTACTCTCTCCTGGATTCTGCCATACTACTAAGGGGGAGGGGGGTATGCATGGTTTTTTAAAATTACTTTCACTTCCTCTATTCACTACAAAGTAACCTTTTGTTGATTTACTTTGGATCTGCTAACCATAACAATGTAGCCATTTGCCTTTCATCCTATGCTCCTCTGAACTTCTCCTTTACCGGCCAGCGAGAGAAAGGGGGGGGGGGAAGATACAGCATCTGGGATCTGTGTGAGGAGTTGAATGATTGTGCCAACGGAGCCGGACTGATGTTATCTCTCCTGGAGTTGACACCTAGAAATCTGCCAGTTTGAATCACCTGGAAGAACTGTGGTGTGGGGGGGGGGTTGCTTAGGGACATTTTAAAACATCAAATTGTAAGGGAATCCCTCAGATCCCATCTATCATGCCCGCTATCAGTTTCTTTTAATAAAAGTTCCTGTTGGAAGAGACCTTTTCCAAGAGTTCTGCTTTCTTAAGATGTGGATTGAAGTGGGTCCTTACATTAGACAGGATCTGCAGTAATAGTCAACCTGGAAGGGAGAACCTTGCTGGGGGACTTTGCAAAAAATACAATGACGAGGCAGGGAAGGGAGAAACTCCCAAGGACAGGGAGCCTTTCCCCCGACCGAAAACCTGCTAGCTGTCGGGATCTGAAATCTCATACTCCTCAGGAGAAGAGGTGGTGGAGACGCATAACCACAAACCTTGGTGGTCAATTGGCATTGGAAAGAAAGGCGAGTGGGAAAATAGATCGAGAAAGGTGACCCTGAGACAGGGGCCAACCAACCAGAATGGAAGCAGGAGATGGAGAAATCCCTGCACGTGAGCGAAGAGGAAGGAAGTTGGGCACAGCACTCGAACTGGATCCTAGAGAAAGCTATTGACCTGATGAAAAGAACCCTCAGCTCCCTAGGGAAGGAGAATTCTGAGCCCCGTGGCCGCACCAGCACCTGGAGCTGCAGCTGGAGGGACACTGAGGGGAAATTGGAACCTGCAGTCCTGGGGATGTCCGCTGAGCCAGTAGTGACCACTTCAGCAGCCCCCAACCCCCGATGACCCGCAGATGGCAATCCGGATGGAAGACAATACCACCGACAACGAAGGCACCAATCCATTCAAAGACGGGGGAGCCGACACGCTTGGGTTTTTTCCTAACCCAAGTCCTCAACTACATGGAGGAATACAGGCGGCACATCCCCAGCGACAAAGCCCGTATCAGGATCATGCAATCTACTCTGGATGGGCCAGCTGCAGATTGGGTGGTGAATTTGCATGACTCCAATGCCCCAGAGCTCAATGACTTCAACCGTTTCATGTCCTCTCTGAGAAGGCAATTTGAGGACCCTCCTGGCTGATCGCAAAGCCCGTGAAAGGATCAAAACGATGAGGCAAGGCAAACGTCCAGTAGCCGAATATACGCAAGAATTGCCAGCCAGCTGAACTGGCTGGAAGACATTCTCCTTGGCCATTTCAAAGACAGCCTAAATTACAACCTGTATGACGCTTGACCCACACCAACTCGACGAGTGGTACGTCTTGGCACAGGAAGCAGAGATTGACCTACTGAAGAGGCACCGCCGAGGAAAACCATGGGGCTGCTCACCGCCTGAGCCGATGTGTGAGCCAGCCAATGGGCTGTTTCAAATGCGGGAGAGAGGGGCATCGGACTGTAGAATGCCGCTCAAAAGCCCCCCAGCACAACCCAGACAGATCACCAGCCAGTAAACCTGGTAAGTCCCCAGCTAAGCCAAAAGAACCCGCCATGAGAGGGATAGAGGCTGTGGAATCCCCAACCTCTGCCCAACGTGGGGAAGGGACTCCAGCCTACACCGCAGGGCCGGTGGATGCCTCAGATGACAGCTCGGAGGACGAACCCCTGGTAAGTGGACCCATCACACCCAGGTGACTATATTAATTCCCTCCATGCCCAAAGCTGTCAAGGTGAAAGGCTTAATAGACTCTGGCTGCACCCACTGCCTCATTAGCCTGATGCTAGTGGAGAATGTGAGCATTCTGGTGAGAAGGATAGAACAACCAATTTCATTTGGCCAGTTAGATGGGTCCATAGCGGGGGGGGGGGTGTGCCAGCTACCCTAGCCACTTTGCCAATCTACCTCTCCCTGGGCATCCATGAGGAGGACATAACGTTTGTAGTGACCCCAGGCATGGAATGCCCAATGATCCTAGGGCTGAAATGGTTTAAAAAATGGAACTCCTGGGTAAATTGGAGGACAGCAGAAATCAATTTCCCGAAGGGGGACCCTACGGACTTAAAACCCCAAAGGGATGTGCCAAAATTAAGAACGGAAAAAGCATCCATGGGAGAAGAAAAGGGGCTGCCCGAAATACCCGAGGAATACAGAGATCTTGCTGAAGTTTTCAGTGAGGAGAGGGCGGATGAGCCCCCCCCCACCGGCCCACGGACTGTGCCATAGAATTCAAGCCCAGGGCAAAACTCCCGAAGCCCAGACTATACTCCATGAGCCTGAAGGAGAAGGAGGAAATGGAAAGATTCATAAATAAAAACCTAGAAAGGGGGTTCATTGAACCTGCCAAGCCTAAAGTGGCCGCCCCGGTCCTCTTTAGAGAGAAGAAGGACGGCTCTTTAAGCTTTTGCGTGGACCATCGCCTATTGAATACAACAGTGAAAGCAACCTATACCCCCTACCCCTCATGAAGGACATGTTATCACACCTATCGAAAGGAAGAATTTTTACTAAACTAGATCTAAGGGAATCGTATTACAGCATTAGAATTAGGGAAGGGGATGAATGGAAAACCGCTTTTAATTGCCCAATGGGGTGCTACCAATTCAAAGTTTTGCCATTTGGATTACAAGGGCCCCCCGCAGTATTTATGCAATTAATCAACGAGGTACTAAGGGAGCACCTATTTAAGGGGGTCCTGGTTGATGACATCCTTATCTTCACCGAATCCAAAGAGGAACGTCAACCTAGTCAGAGCGGTTTTAAAGAAACTGTGAGCCGCCCACCTATATGCCAAATTATTAAAATGCGAATTCCACCAGGAAAGAATAGACTACCTGGGTTATTGCATATCCCCACAGGGCATTGAAATGGACCCAGGGAAGATCAGAGCAGTATTAGAATGGGCACCACCTCACACAAGAAAGCAGCTGCAAAGTTTCCTGGACTTTGCAAACTTTTATCACCAATTCATTCCCTCATTTGCCCAGATAGCCCTGCCCCTCATGAACTTACTAAAAATGAAGGGAGAATCCTCAGTGAAACCTAGCCAGCCACTAAAATGGACAATGAAGTGCCAAGCGGCATTTCAGAGGTTAAAGAGACTCTTTTTTGCCGAACCAGTACTGAGGCATCCAGACATAGATAAGCCCTTCATAATACAGGCGGATGCAAGTGATGTGGCAGTGGGGCTGTACTATTACAAGAAAACAATGAAGGGGTATTGCAACCCTGCGCGTATATGTCCAAAAACCTCACCAAAACGGAATAGCGCTGGCCTGTGTGGGAGAAAGAGGCATATGGGATACGTTGGTCATTACTCACGTGGCTCCAGTTCCTTGAAGGCAATAAAATCCCTTTCCAGGTGCAGACAGACCACAAAAATTTGGAAGCCTTGAAAACACCCAGGAAGCTCAACCCCAAGCAAGCCTGCTGGTCCCAGCATTTTCACCAATACCACTTTACGCTCAAACATTTGCCGGGGGGAAAGAACTTCCTGGCAGATGCACTATCGCACATGCCCCAATATAACAGCATGCGAGCCACCGACTCTAAACTGATGATGGTAGAATCACAACTGGCAGCGCCAGTAACTACCAGAGCCCAAACTAAATTAAAACCACAACTGGGTAGCCAAATCGGAATTGAATTCCGGAAAAGTTTGGAAACAGATGAATGGTTCCAGAAAAATAGACATGTATGCACAATTAGGACGGACTGCCTTGGGTGGGGGAAAATTATATATACCAACTACCCAGAGGGTCACATTCATGCAGCTTTGCCATGACACAAAATCAGCAGGGCATTTTGGATTTGTAAAAACATTACACTTAATTAAAAGGCCATTTTGGTGGCCATCCATGAAAAAGGACATAGACAGTTACGTGGCCAGCTGCGCAACTGCAAAGAGGTTGCAAGGGAAATCGCCCAGACTGTTACAAACAGTGGCAAATCCCTCAGCCCCCTGGAGGGAAATAGCCATGGATTTTATAGTGGAATTACCAGAAAGCAATGGGAATACTGTTGTCTGGACGGTCACAAACTTGTTTTCCAAACAGGTGCACTTTATCCCTTGCCAAACGATTCCCACCGCAAAAGCCTTAGCAAAACTTTTCATGCAGCATATTTACAGATTGCATGGGGCACCCCAACGCATCATATCTGATAGGGGAGTGCAATTTACATCTGCATTTTGGAAGGAATTTTTATCCCTCTTAGGGACCACTTAGGGACTGACATCTAGCCATCACCCTCAGTCGAATGGTCAATCGGAAAAATCGAACTCAGTACTTGAGCAATATTTAAGATGCTTTCTTAGCTTCCAGCAGTCGGATTGGACGTACTTACTCCCTTTCGCAGAAGTGGCCTACAATAATGCAGTCCACTCCAGCACAGGTTACACTCCTTTTCAAATAGCTACCGGTCAAAGTTTCAACCCCATGCCAGAACTAACCCCAAACGAACTGGCGATCCCATCACNTTATCTAAAAAATACCTAAAATCCCTACAACCCTGTAAAAAACTTGGACCAAAATATATAGGGCCTTTTCCAATTAAAATAATCATAAACCCAGTAACAGTAGAATTAGAATTACCCCAAAATCTTAGACAAATACACCCAATTTTTCACTGCAGTTTGCTGAAAAGAGAACAACAGTCACCCTTACGGCCAAAAATTCCACCCCCCACCTCCAATCATGATGGAAAGAGAACACAACTTCGAAATAAAGGAAATCCTAGACTCTAGGACAGTGATGGCAAACGTTTTAGAGACCGAGTGCCCAAGAACCGGCCTGCCCCCCACCCTGCCCCGTGCCCCGCCTGCAGGACCACTCATCACTGCCATGTCCCTCCGCAGCAGATCACCCAGGGGGCCCAGCAACATCATGGCGGCCACATCCTCCGCCCACACCCCGTAGCATCATCTGCGCACATTGGAGCGTGAGGGTGGAATCTTGTTCCCGCTGCCTGGCTGCCATGTCCTTGACTGTGCTGCTCTGTGTGGGCCATGCCTGGGGGTGACTCTCCTGCAGGGGGGCTGCTGGTGAGGAGGGAACCGTGGGGGGATGCGGGGCTGGGGCAATGATGCGAGTGCCCACAAAGAGGGCTCTGAGTGCCGCCTCTGGCACACGTGCCATAGGTTCGCCACCACTGCTCTAGGAGATATCATGGGACAACTCAATACCTAGTAGCATGGAAACACCTCCCAGCCTCACAAAACAAGTGGGTCCATAAATGTCATGTCAGAGCCCCGAAGCTATTAAAGAAGTTTCATACAGAGTATCGTAACAAGCCAGACTAACTTTTATACCTATTTTGTTTTCTTCACAGGTGGATCTTTCTTATTTTTAAGGGGGGCAGGATGTCAGAATCCAGTTATATTTCATTTCTATCTTCTCTGATATAAAACCAATTCTTACTCTCTCTTGGATTCTGTCATACTACTAAGGGGGAGGGGGTTATGCATGGGGTTTTTATTACTTTCACTTCCTCTATTCACTACAAAGTAAGCTTTTGTTGATTTACTTTGGATCTGCTAACCATAACAATGTAGCCATTTGCCTTTCATCCTATGCTTCTCTGAACTTCTCCTTCTTTACCGGTCAGTGAGAGAAAGGGGGGGGGAGAGATGCAGCATCTGGGATCTGTGTGAGGAGTTGAATGATTGTGCCAACGGAGCCGGACTGATGTTATCTCTCCTGGAGTTGACACCTAGAAATCTGCCAGTTTGAATCGCCTAGAAGAACTGTGGGGTGAGGTGGGGGTGCTTAGGGACATTTTAAAACATTGAATTGTAAGGGAATCCCTCATCCTGTCTATCACGCCCGCTATCAGTTTCTTTTAATAAAAGTTCCTGTTGGAAGAGACCTTTTCCAAGAGTTCTGCTTTCTTAAGATGTGGATTGAAGTGGGTCCTTATAGACACTTCCTAACAGTGAGGACAATTAACCAGTGGAACAGCTTGCCTTCAGAAATTGTGGATGCTCCATCACTGGAGGTTTTTAAGAAGAGACTAGACAGTCACTTGTCTGAATGATATAGGCTCTCCTTGCTCGAACAGGGGGCTGGACTAGAAGACCTCCAAGGTCCCTTCCAGCTCTATTCTATTCTATTCTATTCTATTCTATTCTATTCTATTCTATTCTATTCTATGCATATATGTTTTAATTAGAACATTTTTCAAGCTTCTCTCCTTTCCTGAATTAAAGTGTCAGGCAGCCGTCCTTCTGCAGTCCCTGCTTTGCCTTGCGGTCACTTGTCTTCCCTGCAAGGTAATGGGCAACAAAGCTGAGCAGATTGAGGAATCTGCTCTTAGTCAGCATTGGGGAAATAAGGGAAGAAATTGTACATTAACACTTGCACAACTAAGGTTGACCTCTGCCACTTCACTCATGGGTTGGGATGACACAAGGACACAGCATAAGATGCTGCCAGGGCATATTTCTTGGCTAGAGTTAGATGCAGGTGGGAACCAGTCAACAGAGTCTAAAGGCAGACTGTAGAGCCTCTATTGCTACAGTTCCATCCATCCATGAAGGCTGGTCCCAAAGGATGGTAGTAAAGTGCAGAATTCACCCTCATGGGCTGATGAAGAATGTCTCTGCTCTCCCAGAGATACTGAGCTGTCCTTACAGATGGGGATTGTGGGGAGTTGAAGTCCAAAACATTTGGAGGTTGTCTACTCCCTCAGGATTTTTGGCAGATGCTGGTTAATCACTCAGGGCTGAAGAAAGTTGCATTTGCCAACATTTCAGCTTCTTCACAAGTATTAGAAACAACATCTGGCATATTGGCATAAGAAAGATAAAAAGATCATAGAAAGATAGATAAAAAGATAAGAAAAGAGAAAGAAAGAAGAAAGAGAAAGAAAGACCACATCTTATGCTCATTTAAATAGCAGTAGGCCATTACTGACATTTTGGGGGGGTGGGGGGAAGAAACTTGTAAAAGTAATTACAGAACGCAAAACCTTCCAGCATAATATGCTCTTCTTCTGAAACTTTAATAACAAGACTGATACATGAAAAAAAGAAGCTGTGTTGTTTTTGTGCCACTTTGTCTCTAACCAAAAAAACTGTCCCTATTTAATAGCTTGGGTACAAGTGTAGTGGAGCAAGGCCAGGACAGACCCATCCCTATAACATTGCCTTTGCTCTATCCTCAGCTTATGAGGGAGACAGGCTTAAGTCACCTGTAACTGTTCCAACGCCTACTGTTTTGTATTAATATTATTTTTTGTCTTCAAGTGAGCATTGAAGCTGTATTTTTGTTGGTTAGATGTTCAGAAGGGGTTTGCCTTTGCCTGCTTCCTAGAGCTGAGAAAGAGAGGCTGGCCCAAAGTCACCCAGCAGGACTAGTTAGCTGATAGGACTAGAACTCACTGTCTCCTGGCTTCTAACCCAGTGCCTTAACTACTATAGTAAGCTGTCTCTCTCCATAATTTTATTCCAATCATTTAAGGCAGTCTCCAGAAGTATAAAATCAATCGCCCACTACCATGCAGAGAAATCAGGTGACAGCAATGAACTAAAGCAGAAGCAACAGAAGCAGGAAGATTCAGTTTCCTCAACCATCTGCACATTCATTTTATTTGCCTTTTATTCCAAACATGTACACAACCAGCATTTGTCCAGCATCTGTACATTGCTGGTGAAGTGCAATCCACTCTATGCTTATAATACATTATGTTGAGAACGGTCTTCAGTTTCAGACTTCCTGGCTGACATTTTCTTGTTCTGAACATTTGAGAAGCCAATCAAAATTTAGAAAAGAAAACCCTGCAGGACTTCTGACTTCTTTTTTTGCACTCATATTTCATGATGTTGATCTAAGCTGTTTTAATTAGGACGTTTTCTCCTATATAAGTTTTCTTATATCATGCTTTTAATTTCTTTGACTTAGTCTCTCCCTCCCTCCTTCCCTCCGAGGTTCTGTGATCAGTATTAGAGCTAGATAATTTGCTGGCTTGGAAATTGTTTTAGTTTCTTCTCCCATTGTCCCCAGAAAAACTGACAGCTGTGATTTCACATTGTTATGTAAACAACAACAACAACAACAACAATAAAATACAAAGACCTGCAAATAGAAGTAGAACAACTTGTGGCAAAAGAAAGCAAAGGTAATACCAATAGTAATAGGCACCTTGGGTGCAATCGCAAAACAACTGGAGCACCACTTGAACACCATCAAACATTCCAACAAATTCACCATCTGTCAATTGCAAAAGGCAGATTTGCTCAGAACAACTTACCTCCTGTGACAATACCTTTAAGACCATTAAATATCCACATCTTTGGTCCTTGGGAAGGATGCAGTAGGTGAATAAAAATGCCAAATCCAAACTGACTGTGCAATGAACAAAAATAGTAATATGCCTATCTCAGGCCCTTGGGAAGAATTCGATAGGTTGATAAAGATCCCTTCCAAGGATCTGGCTGACTGTGCAAAAAAACCACCACCATCACCACCACTGATTGAGCCTCTACCGTCCTAGCCTGAAGTCAGAATTCCTCCAAAATATAGAAGGAACTTTTTTAGATACTGTAAAATTTTAGAAAGGAGTAGAGAAAATTTAGATTTGAAGAGGATATAGAACATAGAGAAATACCACCTAAGACTTGAGTCTAAGCATTTCTTAGAGGCTGATTCATGTGCAACTCTTGTTTTAAAAACCTGTCCCTCTTTTATACTTCTGAGATGCAGCCTAGTGTTGCCTCCTGAACTGTAAAAGGAGTATAGCCAAGAACCAAGGAATGATGGTTTGAATCTGGGCATGCTTGAAAATCTGGCAAGCCCAGGGCTTTTTTTGTCATAGAACGCCCAGAATGGAGTTCCGGCACCTTTTTTAGATGGAACATTGTAGGGTAGGCAAGACAGGTTGTATGACATGTGTGAGTTCCGGCACCTTTTTTTTTTTTTTTACAAAGAAAGCACTGGGCAAGCCAATGGGACAGCTGTCACACCTCTGGTTCTTTGGGCCAAAAGGACAATCTAGCCTCCCCCCACAGGGAGGAGACAAACTCTGATTCTGAACATAGCCGAGGGTGGATTGTGCTGTCTGTTATGTGCCAACAATTACAGATTGTCAAACTGTGACCTCTGTAGTACTTCACAGCACTCCAGTGTGACTCAAGGGTTGGACAAAGGAATGGCAATGAAGTGTCTCCCTAGGAATGTGCCCAGCTCTGTCATAATTCCTGAGAGGCACTGGTGCCAGAGAGGAAGATTTATCTCTTGAAGTTTGCCATACATTAAAATCAAACAAGGGTCAGTGGAGTTAGGGAAATCCAGCCACCTGTAAGTGATCACTTCTGCACATATCCTGTTTGGACAGAGGGCCCAAGCTGCCCATCCTCCCTGCGCTAGCCTCCCCAACCCCCAATACAACAGGAAGAGCAGGAAGCAGATAGAGCCGGCTGCTTCCGTCAGACAAGCCAGGTGCTTCCTGCCATTGGACCAAGGAGGCAGCCCATGCAGGCTCCCCGATTGCTTCTTTCTCTTTCTGTATGCCTGCCTGTGCACGAGTGGTCAAAGGCAGGCACACTGCCGTGTGCCTGGGTGCCATGTGCAGATGTGGGTGGCTGCTTCTAGGTGAGAGTATGGGATATACCAAGAAGGAACTATTGTGCATCTGTGGGAAATGCCACTAGGGGCAGAGCCAGGATTTGGAGCTGCGCTGTATGATGGTCAGCACACCTCAGCCATTGGGGTCGCTTTTGCAGAATCTACAAACTTGGTTTGCCTTGGGAGAGTCACCCATATCATGCACACAGTAGGATTAGAAAAGCCAAAAAAATCAGACTGTGCTCCAATAACCTTCCAGCCTAAGGTTTAACGAGACTGATTATTTACTTCTGCTAAAATGACGTCTTGCCCTTCCAACAATAAAAGGAGATGAAAACTACCTTTAAATACATATTTGCTGTTACCACATAAGCTATTGAGGAGGGAACCTCCTCTGCCTCGCCTCTCTGGTTCATCCAAGGGGATCATTGCTGGGAATTCCAATTATTGTTAGCAAAAATGTATGGCTCCTAGTCCAGGGCTGGAAAAGTTTAGTGTAGTGATTAAGGTATTGGCCCAGTGACCAGAAGGCAGTGAGTTCTAGTGCTGCCTTAGGTATGAAATCTGGTTGGGTGACCTTGGGCCAGTCACTCTTTCTCAGCCCAACCCACCTCACAGGATTGTTGTTGGAGGAAGGAGTATTAGGTATATTTGCCACATTGAGTTACTTATCAAGTAATAAAGATGGGATAACAATCTAATAATAAATGAAAAATAAGACCGTCTTCATAGCCTCAGAAGTGCTATCCATGACTGGAAATGGAGGCAGCTTATGTGGTAGGGTACAGCTCCATAAGGAAAACTGAGTTTAGAGGGCTGAGTGGTGCCAGGACTGATAGGGTTTGCTCTTTGTAGGCATGTCTGCTTATCTGTAGAGATTGTTACCTCACATTAACATGTTATCATGCTTGCATGTCCATAAAGTTTACTTTTCTAAACTTTGCATCAACCTCCTGGTTTCTTTGCCTGAAAAAGTTCTGGAATCCTCGCTAACAAAAACTGATTGCGGTGCTGCTGTTTGCCATAGTGGGGTGTCCTCCCCCCATCCGTTCTGGGTTAGCTGATTCAAATTTGGATTTCTATGATTGCAAAGGCTCTGGCAAAGCCTTTGCTCCAGGAAAATCAATTCCAGGACAGAGCAGGAAGCAATGAGCGCGAAACAACTCTATTGCTCTGTGTGAAGTGGCCTAATGGTTCTGAGTAATATTTTCCTGAGCAGTGGCTCCAGGAGAAGCAGGAAGTGAAGACATTTCCTGCCATTCAAGGCTGCCTTTCCCGCTCTGCTCCTCCGCAGACTTAGCCCTCCACTTTAGCCTTCCACATTAATGTGAATATTCTTGGATACTCAATACACCCACCTTCATCTGATTCCAGGTGTTTTCACAGACAGCCATCAAGGCCTGGCTTCCTGTTCTGTGCAACAGCTCTCCAGAATTCTGCTGTCAAAGTAAAATAGTGCTAAATGACTAATTTGGCATATATGTGAAGGTTTTGTTTATTTTGTTTCTACCAGCCAAGAGCTGTTTACAAAGAGCTTAGAACCAATTTTCTTTTAGTAACCATTGCGATTCTCATGATAATGTTTCATCTGTCCTGGGATAGGATTGATAAGGGGGATTGCTTCCAGATCAAGGGTGGGCAACCCTTTTGCCCTAAATGGCACACAGCACTGTAGCAACCTGAATAAGGGATGAGGGGCAGACGCTCTTACCTGCCTGCTTTTCTAGGATCCTGAAGTCCAGTGCAGCTTATCCCATGTTGAGGTCTCTCAGAGGAAGAAATATTCTTGGAGAAATACTCTAGAGGACTCCTGTTCAGCAATAACCAAACTGCTGCTGAACTGCTAGGAATGCTGGCCTGCTGGTGTAAGGGACACTAGCAAAGAGAATGGGCCCCACGGTGGCTGTACAAGGGCCTGGCAGTCTTGTGGATGGACATTCCTGTCTTCATTGGGTAGAGTTCTAGGTGGTATTGTCATCATGTGGTCATCATGCCAACATTCTCTTCCTTTTTTCTCAATTTTTCAGTTGAATAGGAATGGTGTTATGAACTAGAAAGTTGTACAACTCCCTCCCCATATCAATTCCCATTGGCTTTATGTGGATATGGTTTCAACCTCAGCAGCAATGTATATTGCCCTTCCTTGTTCTGTTTAAAGCAGATATACAAGTGTTTCATTCAGCAGGATCTGCACTTTTCTTTTTAAATAATTATTTAATACCATAATTTAAAGTTTCAAAATACTTTCACTTTTATCGTTTTCAAATGTATTCAGGTTCTGTGGACTCACCCTTTTTTTCCAGAGTACTAAGAACATTTCTGTGTGGCTGTATAGAAACCATTGTTCTACTTACCTATTTTCTTCTTTAAAAATATATATTCTTGAATGTTTACATATCAACCGATTCTGAGAGGGGAAAGAGAAGTGGACAACAATTTTCATTTTTTCCTAAAGACAATTCATTTATATTTACAAACATGGAAAAGTTTTCAACGAGTTGCTGAATACTTGGGATTATTTTAAAATCGTAAAATAGAGCTCAGGTGTATGAAAACGTTAGCATGCGTACTATGACTGATGGATTCAAAAGAACATACTTGGGGCACAGGGCAAAAGAGAGGTCAACCTGGACAGGAGAAAAACTTGATATATAGGTCATGCTCTAACACTATGCACTGCTGAGATTTGAATGGGTTCTGCAATGATAGTGGCACTTGCCATTCAACTACTAAAAAGTCATACACTTACTCATGGGGGCCATGTTATGCTTCAGAAATTATTTGGAAAATGGTTAGGACCTAACCTGAGCACATCTCCTTGCCTTCTTCTGATGCATCTACTTTCATGAGAAACTAGAAATGTAAAACATGCTGGAATCTTTTTTTCTGCTGGAACCTCCTTTTTTACAGGTTCCAACAGAAAAAAAGATTCCAGCATGTTTTACACTTCTAGTGACATGCTTAGTTATGGTTTTCATGTAGGCAATGGTCTCTTTCACTTCAAAATATGCATAAGTGAGGGAGGTGCCACCATGTCACTTACATGCATTTGCATTTGGAAACTGAGATACATAAAATAAAATATCAAGTGAGCAATAGGCCAAAAATAAGCAGAGTGAGTGCAGACGACTAGGTGGTCTACCATTGTATATGGACCTTTGCGGGGTGGATTTGTTGGTTGGGTTGTGTCTTGCATCAGGACATTTGAAGTGCAGAGAATAGGACACTGAAAGTAGTGCAAGCAAACCACAGAGTGGCCAGGAAGCAACATTCTCTGGCAAAAAGGAGGAAAATAAATAAGATGGGGGGAAAGTTGAAACGAAGGGGGGAAGCCTTGGCAGTTGGTCTCTGGTGAGTGTAATCAGCCCATCCTCCTACAACTTCCTCAAAACCAGAAAAGGAATGGCCTTGCTCCCTTTTATCTTCAGCCCTATCCATTTAAGTTGAACTCACTTCAGTTTCATCTATTTAGCAAATATTTCTGTTCTGTGAAAAAGAGTCAACCTGATCTGATAATAACAATGGGAAGTTAAAGAGATTGAAGCAACCAGAGAATTGAACAATAACCTTCTGCTAAGAGTCTATGTTGCACCAAATGCAACATCATCCAATGTTTCAATTGCTCCTTCACCACAGAGGCACAGTTCCCATTCAAATGGGGTGTTCCAATATCTCCCCTTAATACTAGCTTTTAGGAGGGTATTAAATCTGGTTTTCTGAATTTGGGGGCTGTTATAGAGCTAAAGCACTTAACAGGGCAGAGTAGACGAGTAGAGAAACTAAAAAACATATTTCTAGGCAAAACTGAGAGATCCATGTGTATCTCTATGTCTGTGGCATGCTGCTTTGGTTTGGTCAACACATAGCCCATCTGGACTCTTGTGGTGCATGCACAGACACACACATACCAATGCAGAGAAGTGTCTGTCTCTAGGATGAATTAAACTTGTCAAGCAAGATTAGAAGAGCCAAATCAGCCAGGAGAAAAAATAGCTTAAACCATTAAGGAAAGAACTAAACATGGATAGATATTTCAATTTTAACACAGAATAACATAGAATAACAGGAAGGGACCTTGGAGGTCTTCTATCTAGTCCAACCCCCTGCTCAAGCAGGAGACCCTATACCATTCTGGACAAATAGTTATCCAATTTTATTTTAAGTAAACTGGCTTCATAGCTCACATCATAGCGCAGTGGGTCTTAAAAACTGGAGTTGTACTTTTTCAAGAAGATATGACCTGGAAGGGCTGAACTGGATTCCAAAGACAACAGACCTTAGCTAAGAATACCACTAAACTAAGCTTCTGGTTTCCACACAATTAGGCTAGCATTGTCAGCATGGGTTTTATGGTTACCAGTGATTTGAAAAACAATACCTGACTAATTGAATACCTTGATTCATTCTATTGGATGATCAGTTATTTGCACATTTTTAAGTTGGAATGCTCAGAACACAACATAACCTTGATTTGGGGGTAATTGATTTTCAGCCTTTCTTCCCAGTGGTATTTGGCAAGTGTGTAAAGTGATTGCTTAGGCCACTCTGCATCTGCAAAAGTTGCACAGTGTCATCTGCATAAAGGATGATGGAGACATTTCCCAATTTTGGCTGATAGAGAGCTGCATTGTTCAATTTGGCTACAAGATGATTGAGCAATAGATTGAAAAGAATGGAGAACAAAATGCACTCTTGTCTAACATCTCTTTTGACAGGAATTCCCATAGTATACGGTAATCTCTGGGCGTATTATACCACACTTTCCTCTGGGAAATCTCATGGAGTTTGCAGATAAGCAATAATAACTTTCTTTCCACTGAAGAGTTCTTCAAAGTCTTTCATAATTTCAGTCCAGAGACAATCTGAAAGCATATCTCAGATCAATAAAAGCTGCATTAACTGCTGAATGAGCTCTAGTACAGTATTTCTCAACTATATAGAATAGAAATACAATGCTTTATTTGGCCAAGTGTGATTAGACAAGGAATTTGTCTCCAGTGAAAACGCTCTCAGTGAGTAATAATAATGATACCAATAAGAGGGCATAGTAAAGAAGATAGAAAGGATAATAATATTACAGCCATACAACATGGGTAAATATACTTAGACATAAGACAGTATTGTGAGGATTAGGTGTTCAAAAGAGTGATAGCATGAGATAAAAAAAACTGTCTCTGTGTCTAGTTGTTTGATTTTCTATAGTGGCATCTTGAGGGGAGGAGTTGAAAAAGTTTATGTCCAGGATGTGAGGGTCTCTAGATATTTTTTTTAGCCCTATTTCTGACACGTACAATACACAGGTCTTCTATGGAAGGCAGGCTGATTGCAATTGTTTTTTCTGCAGTTAGAATAGAATAGAGCTGGAAGGGAGATAACAACAACAACAACAACAACAACAACAATAACAATAATAATAATAAAGTTGGAAGGGACCTTGGAAGTCATCTAGTCCACCCCCCTGCTCAGGCAGGAAACCTATACCATTTCGGACAAATGGCTGTCCAGTCTCTTCTTAAAGACTTCTAGTGTTGGAGCATTCACCGCTTCTGGAGGCAGGTTGTTCCACTGGTTAATTGTTCTAACTGTCAGGAAGTTTCTCCTTAGTTCTAGGTTGCTTCTGGTCTTCTAGTCCAGCCCCCTGCTCAAGCAGGAGGACCTATACCATCTCAGACAAGTGACTGTCCAGTCTCTTCTTAAAACACTCCAGTGATGGAGCGCCCACAATTTCTGGAGGCAAGCTGTTCCACTGGTTAATAGTCCTCACTGTCAGGAAGTTTCTTCTTAATTCCAGGCTGCTTCTCTCTTTGATCAGTTTCCAGCCATTGTTTCTTGTCCTACCCTCTGGTGCTTTGGTAAATAACATCAGGGCTTTTCAACCTTTTCACAGATTGTACCACTTTTAGGACATGACAATATTTGAGTACTACCAATGCTTAGCAAGGTGTCAAAAACTTGATGACTAAAAAAAAGAGGAGGGGATTTGGGGTTTTACTGATTTGATTCATTTGTTGTTATAGAAATTCCTAGTTTATAATATTATGGAAAAGTAAAAAGTTGAGGTTCAATGTTAATGCTTCCTTCTACTGCAACAGAGGAAGTCTGTTCTTTTTTCCTTTCTCCCCCTCATTTTCCCCCCCTTTTTCCTCCCCATTGTGTCCTACTATTTGCTTTTGTATTTTTGTACTTTATTCTATAATCTAATAAAATATTAGAAACTGTAGAAAAAAAAGGAAAAAAAGTACCAGTTCTAATTTCTTCGGTGGCTGTTCCTTTGCTGAATTGCTTTCCCTTTGCACTGACAAATGTATGATGAAAATATCCATGTTTATTAATATGCACCACTACCAGCTAGATCAGGGGTCTTCAAACTTGGCACTTTTAAAACTTGTGGAAGAATTCCTCATCCATCATGGTTGGTTGAGGAATTCTGGGAGTTGAAGTCCACAGGTCTTAAAGTTGCTAAGTTTACAGACCCCTGAGCTAGCTAACTGGTTGGCCCTTCTTCCTCTCTCCCTTCTGAGCTCTTTCCACAGTGTAGTAAGAATGCACCCCTCCCCAATCCCATCCCTGTACCCTTAAAAACACAGGAATCAAGTGCAAAGCAAGAAAGGCTCACAAAATAAAGACATAAACTCTGGGTTTTTTTTCTTTAAGCTGCCTCAGGCGTGTCACAATATTGCAACCGAGACTGAAAGGCTCTGGCAATTGCGAAAAGCTTTAGCCTTAAATTAAGCCTGTTTACCTTCAAATAAAACTTTCTAAAAGCCATAGACAGACTCAAGATAAGGGGGTAAAACTAATTACATTTGTTTAAAGGGATTAAACCTAAGGAAATCAACACTTTGGACTCATTGCTAGCCTAAAATACAGACTAAAACAGTGGTGGCGAACCTATGGCACGGGTGCCAGAGGCGGCACTTGGAGCCCTCTCTGTGGGCACGCATGCCGCTGCCCCAGCCCCGCCTCCCCCCACAGCCCCCTCCTCACCAGCAGCCCCCCTGGAGGAGAGTTGCCCCCAGGCAACAGGGACAAGATTCCACCCTCGCACCCCATAGCGTGCAGATGCTGCTGCGGGGTATGGGCAGAGGGCATGGCTGCCATGGTGCTGCAGGGGTATGGGCAGAGCAGGCAGGGCGGGAGATGGAGCGGGGGCGATGGGCAGTTTTTGGGCACCCAATCTCTAAAAGGTTCGCCATCACTGGACTAAAATATTCCAATAACCAAAGCACACAAATCGAGCCTCTGAATTACAAAACGCTGTAAAAACTGTACAAAAATCCTTATGGTAACCCAATCAAGCTGCCAGCTGATCCAGAACTAAATAAACCCATCTCCTTTCCGACATACCGGCTTTTCATTTCATCAGCACTGATTGCATTCACCTGGCTGGAGAAAACGAACCAGGGGACCTTTTCTTCCAGCAACAGCTGCTTCTTCTTCCCTGTCTCTGTTTCCTCCCTGCCTGCTGAGCTCCCCTTCTCTTTCCCTGTTGTCTTTTTTCCCCTTTCCCACCCAAACCACCTCCTTTTATATCCTCTCCTCTCCTCCCCCCCTTTTCTTCAGTTCACCTTCAGCTCCGCGCTGCTTCTGGAAGCACCAATCAGCTGGAGTCAATCAGCTGAAGCCCTGCCGGCTCCTGGGGCTTCTGCTGAGCCCAGACAGTCCTGCAACTGCCTCTCCCTTAGGCTTGGGTCGCTTTGGCTCATTCCCCTCCTCCGCTACACTTCTCTAGGACGGTTGCATACCACCTGCCATGTGGCAAAGTACCACAGGTGGTACACATACCACCAGTTGAAAAGCCCTGAATAACGTGACCCCCTCTTCTTGGTGGCAGCCCCTCAAATACTGTGTAGTTCTAACTATCCATTGGAGTTTGTACCTGTCCTGCTTAATTGCTGTACCAAACCAGACAGTTATAGAAGTATAAATTATAGATTCAGTAATTTCTCTGTAGACCTGTATCAGCAGGTCCTGGGGCAGTCTGAAGCATTGTACACCCCTATGTGATACTAATAAAGGAGGGTTGACACGTCAGGGTTGACATGAGGAGTCCTTGGTGTACTCTGAGCTTGCTTGTTTTCTTTCAGATTTTTCATTACCCAAATTAGGTACCGGTAACATCATCAGTGCTAGTGACTAGCACTGATGATGTTATCTAGTTTGAGTAATGAAACGTCTGCAAGAAAACAAGCAAGCTCAGAGAGCACCAAGGACCCCTCAGCTTCTGGGCAGTCTGAAGTCTTTGAGTTGATGCACAAAGAACATTCTTTGTTGTGCCTTTTGAATGATGGTTGTAATGTTAGGTATCCATTTCAAATCCTGGGAGATTATAGAACCCCCAAACTTGAAAGTTTCTACTGCTGATACTGTGCTGTCAAATATAGTAAAAGTTCCTAAAATCCTCTCATCACTACAGTTTTAAGCATGTTCAACTCCAGATTATTCTGGGTGCACCACAGGGCCAATTGCTTAACCTCCCATCTGTGTGCAAACTCATCACTGTCTCAAATGAGACCAATGACTGTTGTATCATCTGCAAACTTCAATACTTAACAGAGGAATCCTTAGAGATGCAATCATCTTATATAAATAAAAATGTAAATGTTCGTTTGTTCAAAATCTTAAATCTCTGAAAGTTCTTCACCAATTGCTTTGAAATTTTGACACAACATTGCATTTGAATACGCACGTGTTTTTATATACCTACTATTATATAGATGTCACACCTGTGACAGGTAAAACATGATTTTTTTGAAAAACAACGCCATCTGTTGGACATAAAAGCAACACACACACAGACTGAGCCACAGCAACGCATGGCCGGATACAGCTAGTTGGTATATAGAGAGAAAAGCAATGGAAAGAGCACACAGCCCTTAGTGGCACCTGTGCTAATTGACGTATGCTCAGTGTGATTTTCCCTAGCTTCACCTGTTGCTTCCTATCTGTGAAAAGCTAATAATCCATTTACAAGTATGACAGGCACAGCTAGCTGAATAAGTTTAGAAAGAAGAATTTATGGAATGATGGTACTGAATGCTGAGCTGAAGTCTACAAAAAGTGCATGGTCCTTGGAGATTCAAGGTCAGTTTTAATTGCTTGATTAAATTGGCAGTCTCAGAGCCTGACATAGGAGGCAGTGATGGTAGCAAGCATTTTTATAGGCTAATCCCATTTTTGGGTAGAGTGATTTCTTCTGTGTGTGCATCAACTTAAAAGGATCCTCTCTAGTGGGTGCAGAAATGAAAAATGGCAATTGTAATGGGAAGGGCATCAAGTAAAAATTACAAATTGCCACAACATAGTTGACTTCTTGGACTGAGAGGCAGGTACAGTATGTAGTTGATTCCATATCTCTCACAGGTCTATTTCATACTTGCAATGTCTGGATAATGATTGGATAACCCATTGATTATCCAGATTGGATACTAAACTCTTCATTCCACAAATATTTTATTTTATTGTTATTTTACTTTTTAATAATTTATAAAATTGAATTTTTATTTCAAGCATAGGAGCTTAAAGAAGCTAAAATTTCATTTACTTCAGAGGTTGCTAAAACATCTCTGTCAAACTGTTTAATTAATACAATCTTCAGTGGTTTATATTGCCAAGTGCATATTAATAACAAGTCTAACTTGAACAATGTTTCAAAATCTTTAAAACAACCACTAAAAATAAAATGATTTAAAATATTAATCTCTTGTTTTAAGCCAAGCATTTTAGAATATTCAGAATAACAGATTTGGAAGGGATCTTGGAGGTATTCTAGTCCAACCTCCTGCTCAAGCAGGAGACCCTATACCACTTCAGACAAATAGCTATCCAGTCTCTTCTTAAAAGCCTCCAGTATGGAGCACCAGATTCCAATAAAATATGTTGCCCACTGATTCCAGATTTTAATTATTCCACAATAACGTCAACTTCCCAAGTGATTTGGGATCAACTTTGCAACTGCTCACCCATTAATACAAAGAAATGTGGCCTTTTGATCAAAAGATGCCCTCCATGTTGCCCTTTCTGCTGACAACACAGCCACTACATATTGGATGAGCATCATAATACTCTCCCACACCTATGCAAATCTCTCTTTCCATGCAATTTAGTTATTTTGCTTTTCTCTTCTTTTTGTTACAGAAACTCACTGTGGTTTATGTTCCCCAATGTCATCAGAGAATATCCATGTGGTGTTTTGCTACCTTTCTTTTCTTTCTATCTATCTTTTAGCTATGTTGTGAACATTTTTCTTTTATTCCCAAGCACCCATA
Organism: Protobothrops mucrosquamatus; assembly: GCF_001527695.2. Classification (NCBI taxonomy): domain Eukaryota; kingdom Metazoa; phylum Chordata; class Lepidosauria; order Squamata; family Viperidae; genus Protobothrops; species Protobothrops mucrosquamatus. The sequence continues at coordinate 1,040,778 of NW_015386515.1, read as the reverse complement.
AATCACTCTAGTGACGTAAGAAAATCAGGTCACCTTCAAAAGAAAAGCGCATGTTTCTAATAAAAATGAGAAGATTATTGACCAGTTTCTGCCAGGCTTGGCCTCACATCTTCAGTTAAAGATGGATTTGTGCCCATTGCCTGATCATTTCTAGAAGGTGATCTAAGTAATTAACTGGTGCTCATTAGGGGGTGAAGAAGAGAAATGCAAGTAATGTTTCATCATCAAGAGAGGCTGATAGTTATTGTAATCCCATAGCCTGGATCCTGATCTGATCATCTTACCCTGTACTTCTTGAATAGCTTTCAAAAACTTTCACAAGCCTTTGGAGTCAGGATAAAATCAAGCCTTATTAACCTGGCTCAGTCTTGCTGTGTACACCTCTACAAGTTGTGCTGTCAGTAACCCCTGATTCCTGAAGTATGGTTAGCATTGCACCAGGGGTCTTGTATACTGATCCCCTAGGTGTGTCTTAGAATAACACTCCATTGAGCTATTTGCGCTAAGTCTGGTCCTGTGACAGCAGGAAGGGTTATTATCTCAGATCACCACCATAATTGTTAAATAAACTCTTTCTTCTAGGCTAAAGCTATAATCCTTACTTTTGTGCATCCCTAAATTTAGTTGAATGTATTTTCACATTTGAAATCGAGCAATTCATCACATGCAATTATGTTTTCTCCATTGCATTATTTGAATCTTTAAGCATGATTGTGTTTTCTCATGTGTTAGTTGAAATTAGTTCTATTAAAGAAAAAAATGAGAGGAATGGGGGGGGGAGAGAAATGTCTTATTTTTTTTAAAGGAAGAAAAGTTGTAACTCCATATTGAGTGCATACATGGTGGTATATTGTTTTACTTAGAACTGGGAAAACACTGGAAGGAATTATACAGCAGCATGAATAGCTTCTGAATGCTACTGTGCCTGCAATGAGTAGTGGAACAGAAGGCAACTATAAAAGTCCATTTTGTTGGCAAACTGAAGATACATTATCCAAAAAGCGAACTTTTCAGAGGAGAAATTTTACTTCTGCTAAAATAATGAGAAAAAAGGGAGTTACTCCTAATACCAAGTTGCCTGTAGATAATTTGAGTATGCACTCATTGCTAAAGGGTGTACCCTCTCCATGCACACAGACACACAAACAAACACATACAGCCCTTTTGACATTATTAGCATCCAGAAGTTCCAGGAAATGTTCCTCCAAACAGTTTGTCATGCTAAATCATTCCATGGAAGTTTGCAAGGATAGCTCACTATAATAGGTTGTTATAAGCAGATTGTGCAGTGAAAATTTCATAGTTGCTTCATAGTTGCTTCTGAAAACTAGTCTTGACTATTAAGCCAAAAGGTGAGTCCATATGTGTATGATGGCTGCTTTCCTTTTTGTGGATTTTTTTCTGTTTAAAATTTGGGGTCATCCTTAGCCTACAACCTTGCTCATGGACTTTGAGTTTTTATTGATTGATTTAGTTTGATAATATCTTTTCATGGATTGTTCATAGAACAGTTCTGCTCAGGAATACTACATATTCCAGCGAAGACGGGATTTTTTCATTTATTTATTAAATTTCAAAGGCACCAGTACCTTGTCTCCAGGGCTTGGGAGAACAATCAGGTTTTCAATGATTTCTTAAACAATGTAAGGGTGGGCGTCCATAGTAGATGCTGTTTTGTTAATCTTCATAGAGATCGACGACCTAGATTGGCTGACTCGTGCTCACTTTTCCCCAATAGTGTAAAGGTATACAAATCCCACTTCCATGTAATTATGGCTTAGCTGAAAGAAGATATTTCACCCCACAACCAGTGATGGGATTCAGCAAGTTCGCACCACTTTGGCAGAACTGGTAGCTAATTTTTTGTTGCCCAGACCCAGAATGGACTTCCAGAAGCAGCATCCACACAGAGAACAGGTTGTTCACATATTTGAATTCCACCACTGCCCACCACTCACAGTGTGGCAGTCACACTACGATTATGTTCCATGTGAACAGGACTCTTGATCAGCTGCATTGTATTATAGTCTGTTTTGTCTTGTGTCACTCACAAGGGATCCATTCCAAATGGAAGAGCTTTCTACAAAGGTATTAATTTTCCTAATATGTGCAGTTCTGCCAGTTTCCTTTAGACATGCTATAAATGACATGGCTAAAAAAATGACATTAAAATGGCCTCAGGTTAGATGGTTAATAAGTTCACATTGGTCCATGTAAACATACTTTCTTTACAGGAAGTCCTAAGGTCTTTAATTGGCCATTGATCTTGCTGCCAATGGCTCACGGGCTGATATCCACATTAAGTAAGGCTGAAGGAAGTGTTGGCTTTCAACCAAGTAAGCGGGATGCCCAGCTGGAGACAGATAGGCACAGTATCTGGAAGGAACCCCAAGCCAGCAGGCTGGAGGGACATAACCTGGTTTCTTCTCTGCTTTTTGGCTACCCTCATATCCAAGGCATATTTCTGGTCGCCTATGAAAGCGCTCTGAGAATTACTAAGCTACCTCCCTACTGTGTGTGCTGTGGAGACTTTAGTGCTCACTGGCCTATGTTATTCTAGCATGTAGACGCTGGGCTTCCTCTTGTTTGCCTTCCAAGTCCTCTGGCTTCGGCTGGGTCTGACTCGGGAGTTTCCTTATCAGTCTTCTGCAGGCAGCTCCTGTGCTGCTTATCTACAAGCTGCAGAACATCCCCTGTCCAAAGAGGGCAGGAAATCTCTCTCATGCAGGGGAGGGGAGCAGGAGGGGGCGGGAAGAGGGAGGGGGCTTGGCCCAGGCTCCGTCTTCAAAGCAGCTCCTTCCAGTGGCCAAAGGGAGCCTGTCAAAAAAGAGAAGTGGCCACAGGGGGGATTCAGAGGGAACAAGGTGGCAGGAAAAGCTGGAGCCTAATTGATTTGACGTCCCCAACACCACTGCCAGTGACAATAATAATTATTTGCAAACTCTGGCTGAGGGAACCAGTGGCGAAGAGAGGAAGCAGCCGCGAATCATGGCCCCCAAGCATGGCAGCCAGCAGCAGCCATGTGGCTGACGATGAGGGTAAATTCTTGGATAATACCAGTGGGTTACATCCTTTCCAGACTCTAGAACTGGACCCCAGCATCTTGTGTTTCATCATCAGGTAGATTCTCGCAGCACCTTCTCTACATGTCCCTCCACTTTGCTGTCCAGGCCTCCTTACAGTCAGCAGTTAGGTGACCCTTCATTTCCTTTGAAGATCCCCAGCAATCACCTGGAATTCTTCCATCTGCCTCCTTGCCAGCAACAGGGACTTGGAGATGTCCATCTTTGACCTTTGGAAACTGGAAGATGGCTTTGGTCCTGCACAGTTGGACAGGTGAGGATCGGGGCATTTAGGGGCTGGTAGAGAAAGCACGTTTCTAGGCAAAGAAGAGCATTTCAGCAAGGATTTGATTTCAGGAAAGATTGTGGACCAATGTATTTCCATTTATTAGTTCCACATAGGTTGGGCAGTTGAGCTATTTCCCTTTCTTGCAATTTACTATTGACCTAAGGCTAAATCTCTTCTACGTACATTGCTATGCATTTTTTCCTTGTATGCAGTATCATGTATTTTTTTCTCTTTAGTAGTAAACAGTCTCTGTATTTTTATAACCATTCCCTTATTATATGAAGCAATCTATAAAAAGGAGGTTTAAAGCATCGTCTAAAATAATGTGTTTTCTTAAAACTTTTTAGTTTTGATTTGTATTTTTCTAACTTGGTTTGTCTTTTTCTAACTTTCTCTCCATTTCTTTAAATGCCCAGTTTAAGAAAAACAGTAGCCTCTATAAGCTTTAGAACTATAACTACAGAATGAAAATTTCACATTACTCTTCTATAATCACAAGCCAAATAGAATTTGCATCAAAATCTAAAAATTCTAAAAGTTAGAATAACATCCTGTTGGAAATTATAGCTGTTATATGAGTCTTCATTTCTCTTTGCGATGTTTACAATTAAACAATTTCCAGACATCAATAGATTTACAGTTACCGGTTATACTTTTCATTTGAATTTCAAATTCTTCTGAGTTCTTTTAGTTTTTCTTAGAATGCATCATTGTTATCATTTAACCTATAGTGATATATCTAATTAGTCTGACAATTGCATCCCTTATCATGTCGTATCAGCTTCATGGTTTCCTTCCAGAATGCAATCTGAAGTAAAACTGAGTGATTTATTTGGTTCAATGTACTTCGTAAGATTAAATCCAAAGCATTTTCAAGAATTCTATCAGAGTAACACTTAATATTCTTTTATCTATTATTCTGACTTACTCTACACTAATGTACACTAAACCTCTGTTGTTATAGTCTGTAAAATAAGGACCCATATGACCATTTATGTAAGAAGCATGTTTGCATTGCAGAATAATACACTAATTAAAGAATGTACTTTTAAGGATACAGTTGGCATATATACCCCTAGATTATAGAGCTGACCTCAATATTTTGGAAAGCTGGAAATATTAAATAGGGGAAGAGATTTTTCCCGCTTGTTTTAAGGAAGGGCCTTTATAACCATTACACACTTCCTTCGTGACAAACTTCCGTGTAGGAAAAGGAATAAAGGCTGCCTGTATATTGTCATATGTGACATTGCACACACATATTTGCTTTGATATAAGCACATTTGCTAAAAACCTGAGGATCTTTGTATATGTTCCTCACATAAATAAACTAGAAATTTAAGTGTCGTGAAATTGTCACAAGAGAGAATCAACACATGTGAGAAATGTATTCACTAGGCCTTTCTTCCGGGAGAAATTGTAATGCTATTATGTCACACAAATATTGTTGAGTTTTATGCTAATAAAATATTATATGCATAATAACAGCCATTTCGTTTCCCTTTTCACATTAAGGAAAAATTTTAAGGGGCAAAATTGATGCCTGACACTTTACAAAATCCTAAGGTTTCTATTGTACCCCTTGAAATTCCTACACAAATACACACACACCGGCAATGGGCTTCACTTTCCTCCATTTTTGGAGCAAATCTCTGATATACCAGGCAAAACTTGGAGTGGGTCTGTATTGTGCATAATTTAATCAGTGCTTTGAATAAAACAAAATGAAACAAAATGAAATAAGCAGCTGTGCTTGCATTAGCAAAAGATTAATAATCCACTTAATTAGAAGTATTTTGATTTTAGTCAGTACCCTTCGAAGTAAGAGAACAAATTTAATTTAATTCACTCAATTTTTTTGGATTAACTATAGTGAAATTTCCATAGTTATTTAACTATGTAGTTAGTTATTTAGCTATAGTATTATAACTATAGTTATAATGTTTTATGCACCCCATTTTCTCCTCGGTGTAATAGCTGCCCTAGTGAAGAGCTGCACACCCAAATCTTGTGAATTTCTATGTAATAAGGCTGCTTTTCAGCTTCAGAAAATAAGATAACTCAGGTATTTCAGTTGCAGAACTGGCTTTTGAAAAAGCACTTTTTGCTTTCTAATTGTATGTATATCCAAATATACACATTCAAAGGGAGCCCTTCTTTCTCTTTTAATTTAGGGTAAGAATAGCTTTGAAAAAGATCCTTGGATTCTGCTCGCTGGGAAGCCAATCCCTCTTGATGACATTTGCAAAACCATTTCCTTAATTTTTTAAAACATTTTTATTGCCTGGTATTGGAACAAAGGACTGAGGCAGTGGCCCGGCATGTGCTTGGCTGTTATTTTATCTCTTTCATTTCAGTTACTTGCTTTGCAAAATGTCATCCCATCTATGTCAGCGATGAATCAGAGATGTGGGAAATCTCATTTGTATTGAGTAGATGGTCAAAGATTTGTCCCTCTATTTGTTGCTTCACAATCTATTCAAACAATCCCACTGACAATGAAATCTCATTATTCATGTGTGTGCTTTAATATGCACTAGGTCTGATGGAGTTTTGACTAAAAACCAAGTAGCTGCAAAAAAGGTAAAACCTTTAAAGTAAAAATTCATTGGGAGAAAAATATAAGCATTGTCTGAACAAACTATATTTTCCAGAACTACGCATGTTTCATCACTGAAAGGTTACAACAGCCTTACTTAATCTGCTACAACCCAGATGTACTGGACTATATCTCCTGTTTTCAGAAGCGAGCATGATGCATGATGGGCTTTGTGGTTCTGGAAAATTGGGAAAGGTGAAGCTAATATGAGCATGGCAGCTGTGTTTTTAGCCAAGGCAAGTGCAATATGAACCCATAGCAAGTGCTGCCATTCTCTCCATTGTTAGACACATTCACCACAGGACATAATCTTATAACAGTCCTGACACCCACTGTGTGATCCAGGATGATTGGATGAGTCGTGTCTTGGTCATTTCTAAGTCTCCAAACTGTCCCAAATAAGGCTGGAAAGTTGCCACATTCTATTCCTCCACTCACATCACCACCCCTGCTACCACTACAAAACTCTGGAGGCCTGATCAGAACAGTTGTCCCAAATTCTGTTTGCCCCTTTTCAGTTACGTATGGCCACAAAGGGGAATGAGTGAAAACTAAAGCAACAATACACTCAAAGAGGACTTCTTTGTCTTAGATGAGGAAAGGACAAGGTAACTTACTGGTCAGCTGTTTGGACAACATTACAACCAGTGCTTTTTTTGTAAAAAAAAAAAAAAAAAAAAAAAAAAGGTGCCGGAACTCACACACGTCATACAACCCGCCTTGCCTACCCTACAAGGTTCCATCCAAAAAAGGTGCTGGAACTCCGTTCTGGGCGTTCTATGACAAAAAAAGCCCTGATTACAACTATTCCTTCCCCAACCTCACAAGTGAACATGCAAATCAGCTACTCCTTATGCATTTTTTTCAGTCCTGCTCTTCATCTCTGGGGGCTGCTGGTAGGGAGAATTGCTAATAAGAAAGGTGTTTTCTGTAGCACCTCTGGAGTGAGTGTAACCACTTCTCTTGCCCTGAAGATCAAATTCCAAATATTCTTCATGCAGTAACCAACAGAGCAGAAATATAAAGCTTAGGTTTGTTGATTGCAAATAGGTGTTTGTTTGTTTCAAGTTATAATGGTGTTGATCATATCATCTAAGAAATGATCTCATAGAGTAAAAAACAAAAAATCTAGAGCAGAAAGTCATCTTAATAAAATAAGGCTAAAGCATTTGGGGGTTTTGGTTCAAGAAAAAATATCAAGAAGGAAGGAAGGAAGGAAGGAAGGAAGGAAGGAAGGAAGGAAGGAAGGAAGGAAGGAAGGAGTTGGGATATTTTTTTTCTTATGCTATATATATTTACTAGGTGAAGGCCTTTTTAGGTACCTATCAAAAGGCATTTACCACCTTAATAGATTTACTTGGCTACAAAAATAAGCAGATGTAGAAATGAGAAAAAAGGGTATAAAAATATCTGATTTGCCCAGGGAAGGTACATCTCTTCTGGAAGTTGCTTGGCTCATGGAAGGTGGAATCAACTAGTTCTCCCCTCCAATGAGAGGTTTCTGTCAATGGAATGGGGAGAATGTGATTTTCAACTCGTCTGTCTTTCTGCAACCACCTGTAGTCTCTCAGAATTTGTTCTGGAGGCCAGAAGAAATTTCTGGAAAAGAGAGAGTTGAAAGTCACACTTCTCTCTGTTCCTTTCAGCAGAGGGAAGCTTGTGGGATTGAATTAGGTCAGCTGCTGAAACTCGCTTCAGGGCTGAGAAAAGCATAATCTTCAATATTATTTTTATTTTTTAATTAATTTATTAAATTTATATGCCTTATTATTACTAATACTAGTACTACTATGAATATTATCTGTTCACAACAATCTGAAGTGCCAATTGCCAGTTCTTTAGCTGGCATAATTATTTACAATTATTATTATTGTTGTTGTTGTTTACATCTCTAAGCCTCCTGACTCCCAGGAATTCTGAGTGGTGCACAAATGGTTAAAATGATTAAAACATAAAAATGTGACAATAAAAATATCAAAAAGCAAAGAAGGATAGAGATGGCAGGATAACGAACCAGGTGAAAAAAAAATGAAAGCAACCTAATTTTAAAAGAGGCTCCAGTCATGCCCACCAGTCATGTCTGGGTGAAAAGCCGGGTCTTCAGACTTCTTTCAAACACTAAAATTGGAAATCCACCATGGGCAGTCTGACTAGTAAAAAAGAAAACAGAATGCTACATTTGACAGATTTATCTGGTGATGGATCTCTAGACTTCTTCTTTCCATTTTCGCTCTTCAGTGGCAAAAGAATTCAGGTAGGAACAAAACATCTGTCAACTTTCTTTGACCAGTTGACTCTTGGATAACAAATTTAAGAGCTTAATCTAAACTACCTGAGCATTCCAGCCTGAGATGTCAGTTCTATGCACTTTATCATTTCTTTAGTGGTTATGATGAATTCACTTTTTCTTGGCATTCTTCTAAGACAAGCAATTGCTGAAGAAGCATTATTTGGATTGTGACATTGCAATGTCACAGCTATTATAGGGACTGGCATCAAATTAAATGCAAAAGGGTATCTTGACAAGTGGTTTGTATTTGTCAAACCTGCCAAATTTTTCAAATACGATTTATACTTTGGTGCAGTTTGATACTTCTCATTTTCTCCCACGGGAATATGATGCTGGAAGTGAACTTAGTAATGGAAAACATAGCCAGTGAAAGGAGTTATTTAAATGAAGAGAGCTCAGTTGCACTCACCCATGGCCAGCAAACTCCACCCCAGAGAAATATGCTAGTGGGACAGATATAATTTTAAACAAGTAGATTTTCTACCCTCATGTGCACTTTGAGGTTGTAGTTTGTATTTGGGAATCAAAGTCAATGGGAGAGCAATCAGTCTCAAATCTAGTTACTGGTTGACTGGTTGTTGGTTCGTTAGGACACTTCCATAGATCCAAGTTGCACATTCCAAATATTTCCCAAAGCTTCGCAACCATTCTTGTCATGGGTGGTGTAACTGACCTAGGTTCTTTCCAAATGACCATTAAAGGAATAAAAAAAATTAGCTCCTCCAATTTCTCTCATGCGTCACATGCTTCTCTTCACAGCACTAGTTTCATGTCTCCTCATCTGAGCAAAAAACATCAGTCTAGCTTCAGAGAACCATGGGGCTTGAAACCAGGAGGTCCTGCCAGGATGGAGGTTGCAAGGCCATAACTTTTGTAGAGTTTGGGCATCCCAAATTGGAAAATGGAAGATTGGAAATTTGAAATTTTGGGTAGCCAAAGGCTACCATCAAGGCAACACTACTGCAGGAATGAAAGGGTGCAACGCAGTGGAAGGGGTAAAAAAGCTCTTTGTGGAGGTTTAATTTATACCCTGCATTTTTATTCAACTAAATGACCAACATGTGTCATAGAAATAAAATAATGACAGCACAACTCAGATGTCATCTATTTTTAAAGCATTCATCTGGAAAGTCTTACATTTGCATAAAATAATTGTAGGTTTGGGGGTAAATGTTTCGTCACAATGAGAGCAGAGAAACTGTGAAAAGAAAGGGGTGGTGTCAAGGTCTCCACTCTCTCTCCTCATGGCTATTTTGCAATCAAACTTGGACTGGATGGATCTTCAAATATGGGATTGCCCTTAGTGAAAAAGGATATATCAGAACTTGGATTAGATTTCTTTTCCCTTTCCTAAGGACTCCATAGTATAGAAAAATCTTGAAATCCTTATATCACATACAGGAATATGCCCCTTCCTTGAAGCTTAAACCTGGCAAAGTTCAGCCTCTGTATTATTTCTAATGCCAAGGATTAATCCTGAGAAAAAAGAATATATTAAAAGCATGCCCTTAATCACTGTAGCAAAGTATCTGGCTGAGGGTTGATGCAGCATGACTGCTCTCGGTTATTTTGGGTGGTGGGGGATGTGCATCTGCTAGAGCTGTTCCCACAATGTTTGTTGTTATGGCAGGAGAACTTCATGGAGTATCCAGATGACAGTGTTATCCTTTCATCATCAATGTGTATTTGATCTGATCTGTTTTTCTTCTCTTTGTATAGAAAACTATTGTTTAAGCAGAAAAATCCCGAATCCTTGTGAGCCATGATAATTCACTGACCTTCTAATTCCTTCCGCAAAACTGTGGTTGTTTTTAGCATTCACCAGATATTTATTACCTGCAAGCAGGTAATAAGCAGGTATATCTTTGAAATAATAGGAAATATTTGTAGCTCAGGTTTTAGATTTTGGCTGTGATTTATTCTCCAAGCTTGTTTTAATATAGTTTCCGAACGTTTCATTACCAAACTAGGTAACATCATCAGCAGGATTTCCTTGTCCTATTCTCCTTAGCTCATAAGTATCTTGTGTGCCAGTGTGGTCAGTTGTTTGGAGCTATATTTGAATTCCGAGCAGCTGATTGGTTCCCTTGTTGACTGGCACTTTGAATGGTCTGGTTTCTTACATTTTGATATGTTGGATCTAAATCAATACGTTTGTTAATTGCTCCTTTGGTGGAATACCAGGTCTCAATAAGTTTACCCCTATATAACTTTGAAATAATAGGAAATATTTGTAATTCAGGTTTTAGATTTAGATGGCCGTAAACTTGAGAAAATGACTGGCTGAATCTCACCTAGCTAGCTTTGTGTTTAGGAATAAAACTTACCATTTCCAGGTTTCTAGCCTGGTGCCTTAATCTTTACATAGTAACACTATACACATATATTTTAAAGGATGTTGCTTTGCATGGTTCACATAGTTTCAATGAATAAATGTATTATTTAATAATTAAATTTGTATCTGGTGGCCATCTCATAGAAAGTGATTCTAGGTGACTATTGTTGTTTTATCATTTGTGGAATTAATCTGTGGGGGGAAAAGTTCTGAGGTAAAATTCAGTTCTTCATCTGTGTGAGAAGATATTGTTTCCTCTAGCAGAATGAAGCTGGGCTCAATTTCCCCTCCCATAGCTTTTTATGCTTTTTTATTTTCTACTGGGGGGGGGGGCTCTTAACCATCTGAAGCACATATGTGGGCATGTATGCAATAGAAGAGGAAGAAAGGACTAAATGCACACCTTCCAACAAAACATCCATTTTCAAAGAGTGTTTAGCTATCATTTCAGGTATAATTTACTAGCAAACAACATTGCGACTCCCATTGCAGAGGATTGGCTCACCTTGTCTCCCAGGTCACAGTAACTGCAGGATGGCATCATTGGACATGGGACCAAACACCAAAACTAGTGGGAATGGTACAATTTTAGTTTATTTTTAAAGGCGAGAAACAATGTCTATTAAAGAAAGATCCAAGCAGATAGCAGCAAGCAAGCACTAACTGGCAGGTTCCCTTTCTTAGTTATTGGTCAGAAAAGGCAATGACTGATTGGCTTCCAGTTCTGTGTGAACCTGCCAACTTGAGAACAAACTTATGATCTT